>NC_143259.1:27618460-27921491 GCF_984573655.1 Nuphar pumila | reverse complement strand
AAGGGGGTGTGATTTTGGGTTTATATCTGAATAATATCTGATAATTTCCCATATTTTTGGATAAATTCAGAAAAACCTACATTTTTGTGCTAACCTTGTTTTCTAGTTTTGCAGGAACATTCAAGAAGAAGATTTAGCTTTTATTTCTTTTTTTTCAATTCAATGTAACCTCAAATGTAATAATTTGGAATAAGAGTTACTTTTCTACTTAGAATAGGGTTGCATTGCATATAGTTTAATTTATGAAAATTTCAATATGTGATGTATGATTCATGCACATTATTTCAAATTCACTATGGTTTACACGAATGACACGTGCACAAGCTCTTATGGAGTTTATAAACTCGGTGGGATTCGTATTTATGGCCATAGTCAGAATACGAAGAAAACCAAGATTTATGATCTTTATATTAGCCACATTCAGCATACACACTTAGGCTAACTTAAAAAATGCACTGCATTTTTCAAAACTTCAAAAAGATTTCTCAATTCCTCAATGAAATTCTCTTTTCAAATTCATATTCATTCATTCATATTATTCAAATTGCATTATTTTCAAATTCATTTTCCAACTTCAATTTCAGAAAATTCAGCTTTCTCAAGAATTTCCAAGTCTTTATCAGGATATGATTTTCTCAAAATCCTGAGTTTTCAAAAAAGATTTCAAAGCATTTCCCAAGTTCAAACCAAGATTTTCCAATGTTTTAAAATTCTCAAATTTCAAAGTCTCAAGTTTTCATAAAGATCGATTTTCTCATATTTCTCATTTTCCTGAGAACTCAGTTTCCTAAGAATCCATTTTTCATTTCAAAAGACATTTTCCAATGAATTTATTAGATTTTCTTAGAATTCTCAAATCCATTTTCTCAGAAAAGCAATTCCAAATTTCAAAATCGATTTTCTAAAGTTCAAATTTTCCTTAGAAATCACTTTCCAATGCAAATTTCTGACTTCCAATGAAATTCAATGATTTTCCCAGGAATTCAATTTTCAAGCACTTTTCCTATCAATTTTCAAGCATATTTCAAACTTTCCAAAGCAAGCATCATTTTTTTCTCAAACATTGCATTAGTTTCAAAAATTCATAGCACAAGCCTGATTCTTTGTGCATTCTAGGAAAAATAGAGCATAATTTAGCTATTTGAGTCGAGTTAAAGCACATAATTGGTCCTTGGTTCAATTACCCCTGGTAAAGGCGCCAGGAATGGTTGAACCTCGTACCAACAGGCGGATCCCATTCCATGGAATTTTCCCGCAAATTTTCAAAACGGAGGCGAGTAAATTTTCAAAAATCATTTTCAAAACTTTGGTCGAGTTTGACTCACGAAATTCGTTTCTCTCTCGCAAGAGAGGGAAAAAAATTTTGCGATGATAACAGGTTTGGCGACCGTGATGGGACCTGTCTTCGCCTGATCAATTATGTGCTTTAACTTAGCTCATTTATCAAAATTATGTTCTATGGAATGTCAGCTTTAATTCCTGATATCATGTGAACCTAGGAGCCTAGACTTGAACCCAGCTGACATGGATTGCATGTAGACTAGGCATGGTTTGGTAGGACCATATTGAGGAGAATTATGCATGCTCACTTAGACTTAGGTCTGAAATACAACACTCCTCAATCTAGGACTTGTATGAAAACAATGTTTGCTTCTTCAAAAGTTTTCAAAATTCTATCTCTTTAGGACTTAGAGCCCTCTGTTTGCCTGCATGTGATCATATTTCAAAAACCACCCCACCTATGTCTACCCGGTCTTCACGTTGCTGGGCTCTCTTCCAGAACCATAGTTCGGGACAGAGCCTCACAACTGGGCCACTTATTTGGGCTAACGCCCCCCTGCCACGTACCAAGGGCCATAGTCCAAAGTATATCGGCAGGCGCTCAAGGATGTTGGGAAAACACAAGCCTAGAACCGGAGATGAATTTATATGCCACGTACATCGAGCCTCGGCTCGAGTATATCGACATAACTGGATTGGACACAGTTGATCTGAGCTTAGAGTCAGGATTAGGGTCCTAAAGCTCTTTCAAAATCAATGCATTTAGAGTTGGCTTCTTAGGGATTGTTGTATGTGCATAATTGTTTGTAATTGAATGTATGATATTCATTTTCGCCTTATTTTCTCATATTTTTCCCAATTTTTCCAAAATACCGAACAATTTTCCAAAATACCTCATTTTTTATCTTTTATGAAATATCTCATTTTTCTCAAAAAACCCTGGACAATTTTTCTAAATTATCCACCTTTTCCTTCAAAACTCCAGGAGATTTTCCATTCTTTCGTTCCTCTGGACTTCGAATTTCCAGCTTTCATTTTATCCTGCCTGCAATTTTCAAAATTCTTGTATTTTTCTAAAGTCTAATTCCAGTCTTCTTGTCTTTCAGTCCAATGGCATCCAGTCAGCTCGATTCTGTTTTTCCTGAGGGTCACATCCCCTACGAGGTGCGATAAAGTCTTCCTGAGCATCGATCTCTTAGCACTGGATCCTTCTTCCCCCGGTGGTACTATGTCTGTTTCAAAAACTTCTCTCGTATGTTTCCGGACCACTTGAGCGATTGCGGGTTGGAATTGGCATCTGCAGTGGGAAAGTTGACAGTCAACGGCAATCTGATTCATGCACTGGCAGAGCGGTGAAATCCGCGCACTTGCACGTTCTGGTTCCCGTGGGGCGAGATGACACTACTGATGGATGAATTTTCAGAGATTATGGGACTGCTTGAGCCAGCCGGTCAGCCTGGAGATCCGTTAGAGCAGCAGTTTCTGATCAGTGTCAAGGGTCTGGACCCCAAAGATGTCGTAGCTCGCATGACAGGGCGCAAGTCTTGGCCACTGATTGAAGAAAATGGGAATGAGTACGTGAGCCTGATCGAGATCTACCGCGACAGTATGGAGAATTTGCAGAAGTCAGCTCGCTATCCAGAACAGCTCGAGAGAGAATTCAGCATGTGATGGTTTTCTGCACTGTGGGACTTGCTTTCTTTCCAGACAGACAGAACTATGTGGATGTCAAAATAGTTCAGCTTCTGAGGAGATGGGGAAGTCGACAGATCAGTCGTCTTTCGATAGCCATGGCCGCGCTTGCTTTTCTATACAGAGGACTGACCCGCTTTACACTTGGAGAGTCCATCTTAGTCGAGGGATATACTTATGCTCTTCAGTCTTGGTTCCTTCAGCATGTACCGACCCGAGCTAGTTCGTTCAGATACAATGGCAAGGAACTTCTTCCAGTTGCACGGTACCGATTCATGATCGATTATCTGCAGGAAGAAGAAGTGGTGTGGGACTATTTTGATCAAGAATTATCGCCTCCCAGATACACCTATGCATATGGCAAGAGATTCAAGTTGCTTGGTCCATTCTTTTGTGCTTACTATCATCCGGAGCGGTGTGTTCGACAGTTTTCTCAAAGACAAAAGCACATAGAGATGCGGCTGCTATCAGGAGTCGTGCCAGAGTTCGACCTTACATCAACACGGTGGTCCGGAGCATACCATTCTGCCAGATATGGCTGGGACTCTTTTGTTACTCTTCCGCTTTTTCCCGATCCTCGTGTCTCTGCTAGTTATAAAGAGTGGTGGCAAATTGTCTGTCTGCCCCCTCTTTCCCAAGTTTATTATTGATGCAATCATGTTTTCTTTCAATAAATAAAAATCCTGCAAATTCTTCAATTCTTGGTTTGATGACCTCGCCTAGGTAACAAGGCATGATTATCAGTTGTTTATTTTCTTTATAAAGGAATGACAACACAATTGTCGTAATCCCAGCAACGACTCAATCCCTAGTAATGGGATATTCTTTCAATTGTCTACCAAAATTCTCAGCAAATATCTTTCTTCCAGTCAAAATCTCTTTCGATAACCGTCAATCTTGCCCTGCAGAGAACATTCATGACATTCAATGGTTCAGACAAGGTCAGGGAAGAAAACTGCACCAGTTGAAGGCATCGCATATTCAACAGCTTCGGACGAAGAGATGGATTCCCCGCGCTCGGGCAAAAATCAAGGGCAGCAGGTTGAGGATGACATTGATCCTCAGATGTATGCCATGTTCAAGAAGATGATGACCAAGATGCTGGGAGAGCAAGCTGAAGTCAGTACAGAGAAAACACAGGTAAAGCAAAAGACAAAAGGTCGGGCAGTCAAGAAAGCTGTGAAGATATCTAAAAAGCCTACCCAAAATGTTGATACAACTGATGAAGAGGGATCAGCAGAGGATTCAGATGAAGAGTTTGAGACTCATCAGGCATTCCACAAATTTGCTCAGGGGCAGGGGTCAGCCCACAAATTCAAAGAGCAGTCCGTCAATGACTCTGACCAGCCGCAGTTCAAAGATGTGGTCAGAATGCTTCGAGACCTGCAGGCCCGCGACAAGGGCAAGAAAGTCTTCACCAGCGAAGACTTCTATGATGGTTTGGATGGGGATGACAATCTCGAGAATCTCCCCAGAAAGTTTATCAAATTTGATGGTTCTGGCGATCCTAAAGCTCATCTCGCCATGTTCTTCGCTGAATGCTCCAAATTCAAGTGAGACAACCGGGCACTTTTCCTTTGTTTCCCTCGCAGTCTGGAGGGAACAACAGCAAAATGGTATTCAAAACATGTCAATCCTATCGAGCTGAAAGAATTTGATAAAGTGGTGAACATGTTTATCGAGCGATTCCTCTTCAATGCCGAGGCGCTTCCCACCCTCAATCACCTATGCGGCCTCAAACAGAGAGAAAAAGAAAAGGCTAGAGATTTCATTCACCGTTGGAGGTCAGCTTGCAACAAGATGAGGGACCCCATATCAGAGGGACATGCTCTGTCCCTAATTCTGAGTAACTTCTCACAGCCTCTAAGAGGTCTCAATTCTACTGCACCATCGAGGACATTCATTGATTTGACAGAGCGAGCCGAATGGCTCAAATTGAGTATGGAAAATGGTTTCTGTGAAGGTTTCACCTTCACTAAAAACAACGGCCAAACTGAGCAGAAGAAGAAGACTCACTTCACTCATTCTGTCAGAAATAATAATTGGAACCACCGTAAGGGGCAGAACAAAGATTTCTGTTATGGGGCAGGAAGTTCAAACAAGAATGACCAAAAAGGCAAGTCAGTTCCTCAATTCAATAAGCCACTTCAACTAGAGCAGGGACCAAAGCCCCGAGAAAAAGTAAAGCATGAAGGGTGGAGTTATGACAGGAAATTCACTCCGCTGGATCAATCACTCAAGACTGTACTCGAGTATATGTTGACCAAGGAGATGGTCAAACTGCCTAGGCTGGCCGATCCCCCTGTTCCCATGGGAAAATTCAAAGATCAGTTCTGTAAATTTCACAGAACAGTGGGACATAATACTGAAAACTGCTTTGTTCTCAAAAATATCGTCCAAGACCTCATCGACAAGAATCTTCTGGTAGAGGGTGCCAAAGATGAAAATATGGATATTCTAAAGAAACCCTTTCCCCATCATTCTACGGCAGTCATCTCTGAACAGCCTTTTCAGCCGCAGGAGCATATTAGGCCATGCTCTAAAAGGGATATGCAAATCCAACATCAGGTCTGTGATCATCGCAAAATTTTTCCTCTTGTAATATTCTCTCTCTTCTTCTTCCTTTCCTACCTCTATGTCCTCCTTTTGAAGGGAGGAAAATAGAGGACGGAAAGAGAAAAGAGAGGAGAAAAGAAAGAAGAGAAGAGAAGCGGAACTCTTTTGCGGGTCTCACTTGACCTTAATTTTGAAAATATTTGAAATAACTCGCATCCGTTTTTGAAATATTTGCGGAAAAACTGGGAGACAGGATCCGCTCGTCGGTACGAGGTTCGACCGTTCCTGGCGCCTTTACCAGGGGTAATCGAACCAAGGGTCGAATTAATGCCTTTTGCTTTGCCTAAATATTATCTAAGGATTTATTCTAAATCTAAATGCACAAAGAATCATGTTTGTGCAATGCAAGGATGTATGCTCTTTTTGAAAGATGTTTTTGAAAATCTCCAAGTATTTTAAGATGAACTTTGATAAGGGAGTGAAGAGATGTTTGATTTCAACTTTAGAACTTGAGATAGATCAGAGGAGTTCTAAGTCTTTGAAGTTGGGAAAAATGTATTTTTGATTTTGAGAATGACTTGAAGCTTTTGAAGATGAAAGGAAATGAAATTTCAAAGTTTGGAAAATGGACTTTTGAATTTGAATTTTGAATTTAAGAAGGGAAAATGAATACTTGAAATGGAATTGGATTTAAGTTCGGAGTGGATCTGGGATAATCAAATGGTATTTAAGAATAGAAATGGATTTAAGAGGATTCAGATTAGATCCGAGAATTTGAAATCTAATTTGGAATTGGATTCCGGATACTAAACAGAGTAGGATCCGAGATTTGGATCTAAAGTCTAAGATCCGATGTAGAATTGGGTTCTGGATCCTAAGAATTGGAATTTGGACCCGAATCTGAGATCCAATGGTAAAACGAGGATCTGGATCCTAAATGAAATTTTGATCTGTGATTGGAGATCCAAAGTGGAATAAGGATTTGGATCCTAAATGGATTTTGGATCCGTGATGGGAGATCCAAAGTGGAATAAGGATTTGGATCCTAGATGGAATTTTGGATCTGTGATGGGAGATCCAAAATGGAATAGAATTTATACTTGGAAATCTGGATCCAAGTTGGGATTTAGAGCTCAAACTTTGGATTTGGGCTTTTGAAAGTCCAACTGGGACTTTTGCATTATGGATCTGGGTTTTGAACAACCCAGATTGAATTTAAAATTTTAAGAAAGGTCAAGTTTTTGAGAATCAATCTCAAACTGTGGTTTTTGAATTTTGAAGATAAGAAGATGAACTTGATTTTGAGAATGAATCAAGAATTTCAAAGTTTAAATGAAACTTTGAAATTGAATTTTTGAATTGAATTTGATTTTTGGAGTTTCAAAATTGATTTGAGAATTTGAACTATAAATGAATTTCAAAGTCAAATTTGGACTTTGAATTTGGAGTTTGAATTTAGAATAAATCAAGAATATGAAGATTGAATTTTGAAATTTCAAAGTCAAATTGGACTTTGAACTTGGAATTTAAATCTTTGAAATAAGATAGAAGAATGCATTAAACTATAGACTGAAGATATTTGAGATCACTTGGGGTTTTGAAAGAGAATTTTGAAAATATGATGCAATTCTACCCTAAATGATGAATGAATTTGAGTAAGTTTGAAATTGGATTTTGAAAATCATATTTCATTCTTTAAATGAATTACGAATGAGATTGAAGATATAATATATCCCTGACTATGCTTATTGGACATATTATATAATAATCACATTTAAATTCAAGTGGAAAATGAAGTACATTTTTGGTGCTTTTATAGGATTTAAAATGAAATTAACTCTCAATATACCCTGACTATGGCCATTGGTATATATTTTGAGTTAATTTTAAGTTAAATTCTAATAAAAGAATAAAATATATAAGAAAATATGATGAATTTTGAAAATGGATCCAGTGTGGATCCAGTGTTATTTTGTAAAAGATAAAAATTCTAAGTTTTGTTTACACCCCGACTATGGCCGTTGATATAAATCGTCCACTTAGAATTAACTTACCTCTTACGAAATGGTGCACGTGCCATTCGTGTTTCACCATTGTGGGAATTTTGAGAAACAAAGGAAAAATGCATGAAAACAAACAATTCATGATATTTACAATGCTCATTCATTCTACCTAAAGCAGGAAATGTAAATTTTCATTTAAGATCTAACTATTACAATATGTGAAGTTTATTTTACAACTTCAAATGATGAATTTATCCACATGTTTCCTGTAAAGGTGGGTTAGTACAATCACAAGGAAAGATGGCTATAGAATCAAGAAAGCAAGTAGGATGAATAAGATATATGTGAGAGTTTGCATATATGTACAGATATATATATATATATATATATATACAAAGAGGAACATATATACTGAAAGATAAGACTTTAGGCCTAATGAGGAAAGACACATGGTCATGCTTATTCTATGATGGAGATACATAGACTAATGATGATGTCCAGATTTTAAAACCTATTGTCAAGATTGAACTCACACATATTTATCTAAATGTGATACCTAAGTTTGATGGAGGAGCTAAAAGTGACTGGAAAATATAACAATAGATATACAAGCAACAAGTTAAAGTGACTGGTAAGTAGACAGATTTGGTCACTGTAGCTCATATGCACTGTGAAATGGAGATGTCTTACCTTAGATTATACACAAAACCTCACGAAAGTAAAGGCAACAGCTTATCATCATGTTGAACTAGATACATTTACTCTGATGTTACCAAACTGATTGACCCAGGAGGTTTATAATGGTCAATGATGAAGAAAGCAGCATAAAGGTTTCAGCAGGTGATGATAATGATATATCGCAACCTGAACTGCAAACGGTACTATTATAATGAATAGTACCATTTGCAGAAGATATGGATGAGTGATGTGGGTGTCTGCAGAAAGATATACTGGGGCTGTGTAACCGCGCGGTTACAGGAGATATAAACTATGGCGATTAAGTGTGAAGGTGTTGGAGATATGCAACAAGCCAGTGGATAAAATACATGGTGAAACGCAGAATGAGATGCAAGTGATTAACTAAATGTAAATATATGGAAACTAATATGTTAATGAATGTCATAATGCATGTGAATTACCATATGCAATATGCAAAAAGTTAGCCTATATGATGCATTTGATATACCAAGCTAAACATATGTAATGTGCAAAACTAACACATGCAGCAAACCTATCACGTATATATGCAATGTGATGAATCATGCTGAGCAAATCAGGGTGATTTTGTTATTGATATTTCTAAAAAGATTCCTCTCTAGCTCCATTTTACAGCAAGCTTATATTCAGTCAGATTTCTACTAACCTCAGAGACGGTCCAGTATGAGTTCCACCTAAAAAAAAAAAAAAATAGTGACAAGTACAGCCAGTATACAAGGCAGAATTACTTACCGAACAAAGATATACCCATATATGCTGTAGTTAAGGAAGTTGTTGTAGAGAATGGCAGCAAGGCCTGGTGATAGGTGTTGCAGAATATACACGTACAACAGTTGTGTAACATATTATATACAAGAAATGAGGTATTTGCAGAGATAATATATATGATGAATCATCTTATATGAATGGCTCAAAATTAATAATACAGATGATAAAACAACCATCGGTTAATGTTGAACAGAGGACGCAATATGAAGTTAACAAATATTGGAAAGACAATATAACATAATGAATGTTTACATGATTCTGATGATGAAGTACTAACAGAAATATTCAAAATAACCGTACCTCAAATAACCTGGCTGAAGAGTAAAGTAAAAAAAAAGACACAGAGACAACGCCAGGTGGTGCGATTCTCCTTGTTGTAGGGGAAATGGCAGGTCCATCATCTCCTCATTCATTTTGTCCCTCCAAATTTTGCTGCCATCATCAATAAATGTATCCATAGCCGAAGGAGCACGTCCTCAAAAGGTGCGGTGATATTGGACGTACTGTAATAAACATAAAAAGGGCAACAGGCCTGCTCTTGCCGTAATGGATCATAGGTAATAGCAACGTACGCCATAGGGTGAATCCTACCCTATTCAACAAGCCCACCACTTCTCCACTTTCTCGACAGTGTGGAAGAAACATGAACCAGACTTGCACAACAACTAACAACTCGATGCAATTCATTAAAGAGCAACCTCTGCTTTTGACAAGTGCACTTTAAACAAACTTATAGACAGCAGGACTTATGAGTTCTGGAAGGGAAAAATTCTTAGATGACACCCGGTATTAGGTCCAACTCGCTGTCATCTTACTGATAATACATGAGTTACTGACCTATGGTTACACCCTAAAATCCACCATCACAAACTACTTGACTAGCTCCAATATCCATTCCTATTGCCACTTGCTTCAGAGCATGTTGACATACAGACAAAGCAACAAACCATGAAAGGGGTACAGTGATTTCCCCAACGATTATCCATCAGAGCTTAGCAACTCTGAGATTTGATTCAGGGAATCCCAGCGTTTGGATGACCACAGCAATCTCACGGCATATACAAAACATACACAAGGAATGACATGGATCTAATGATCAGAATAGCCAGGTGCGATGAAACATATATGTAATTAGAATGCGTAAAATATTCTGAACATGAGAAAATGGAACACAATCGAATACCATCAAAGCAAGAGCAATCAACTGTAAAACAAGAAATCAGATGGAGCATAGAAATCAAGGGAAATTAATCATAGAAAATCAAACAAAAGCAGGAAAAAAAGGAAAATCATAATCAGATATATCTATAGTGATACAGAAATGAAATCAACGCAAACGGTGGAAATACATGTCAGATAGCAACCAATGGAAAATTTTACAACAATAAGGAGAAGGGTTGTCAGAGGAGATGCAATAATCGACCTGAAATTAAAAGATATACAGAATTGCAATGCTAAAGTATAAAATAAATAGAAGGGACAGACGCTAAGCATCAACAACATCAAAAAAAAAAAAGAAGAAAGATGAAAGAAAACAAGAAAAGATTGTTGGAATTAGAATATTCCGGTTGGTATTGCACCTCCCTGACCCTAATTTGCTATATGCAAATTGGCGTCGTGGGATGATGGTGCGTTAACATGATAAAACAAGAGAAAGAAAAAAAAACAAACGCATATGTAAGAAAAGGGATGTAGTAAACAATGGAGAGGAGAAGGAAGCAAAACTCAAATATCAAAGTAATGAAGGAAAATACAGTGAAGAGAAATAACTTTTGCTGAAGATAAAAAGAAAAGAGAATCACTTACTTACCTGTGATTGCAGGATGGAGGGTTGCGGCTGGGACAATCAAACTTCTGGTTGTTCGAGAGGGAGTGAGATCTCCTCTGTATACTAGGTAGGCTCGATCCGACTCTACAAAGGAAGATGCAGGGAGAAATGGGAGAAGAAGAAGGATATCGTAAAAGAGAAGAGGCACGGTGGGGTGAAGACGGGTCGCCTAGGGTTCTTCCTGCGAGTTCTTCTTAAAGAGAAGAAGAAGGTTCGGGAAGGGCCGAGCGGTTGTTAGAGATGGATAGAGGAGGGTGATCGGGTGGTTAATGGAGGGCGATTGAGGAAGATAGGTGGTTCTGCAAAAGGGGAGAGAAGGAGAGAAGCGCGGGAGGATTCCGTTATAGAATTTCTCATTTTCCAATAAGAGGACTCCTGTTAAAAATTTTTTGCAAAAATGGTTGGGAAATGAGTTTTTTGGAAAAAGGCTTAAGAATCCTTCGCTTTCTTATAATTTTTCCCGGTTTTTTTTTTTAGTCTTTGGTTTATTTTCCAATTTTTTTTGTATTTTTAAAATAAAATCCTAAAGTTTGTGAGAAAACAAAGATTAAAACTAATTTTTTGGCATTTTTGCAAAAATATTTACAAGAGGGAATTTTTCTGAGAATTTAAAAGCTATTTTGAGAAAATTTCTTCAGAAATGAGTTTTGATCCGGATTTTTGAGGAAATATGGATTTAAAGCACTGGATTCGGATCCGGAGTTGATTTTGAATATAGCTTTACAGAATTTAGTTCAGAAAATCTGAAGAAATGATTTGATTTTTCTCAGAAAACGAGATTAGGGGCAAAAGGGTCATTTTTACAAAACTTTGAAAATTTTGGGGTGTTCACAGATGCCCCTCTTTGCTACTAAGCCGGTTGAAAGCCGAGCTTAGTGGCAAAGACAACACTCCAAATTTTGAAAATGCCCCAGTCAGCAGATCTGAACTGGGTGTGGAAGAATTTATTTGGGAAATATGGCCTTTCAGGCTTAAAACCTTATCCTGAGTGGTTTCGGGGGGAATCAAAATCCTCGAAAGTAATATGATTGAGTAGAAAATGAGGAAATCATGATGGGACTTTGGGTGAAAATCCCGAAATGGTGAAAAATCAGAATTTTGATCAGGTCTCATGGGTGAGACAAGATACTCTTTTTGGGAATGATTCAGGTTTAGCCTTTAACCTGGATGGGACGAAGATATGAATTTGAAATGAGGAAAGAAATACACGAGGACCTTGATGGGACATTTTGAAAAATGCCTCGTGAGACGTAGCTCAAGTAGGAATCCTATCCTGGATGGATATACAAAGCATGGATTCCTTGATGGGAAGAGCCATAATGGGACTGGGAGAAATCATCTCGTTAAAACGAGGAACTTTATAGGAACAAGACTCAGGTTTAACCCAAACCTGCAAGGAAGATACCTCGCGAAGCGAGGTTCCGGGTTAACTCTTAACCTGGACAGGAAATCTACCATATGGGTTTCTCTTATTGTTGAGAAACCATAATGGGACCTTTGGAACTTGGACGAACAAAATCCGAAAGGGATTTGCAAAAGGAGAAATATAGGTTTTTTAAAGCTTGGAAAAATGAATGATTTTGGGTGTCTCATTTGCTGAGACTGAAATAGCTTTTTGAAATCAAATGGCCTCTCGCAGAAAATTCAGGTTTTGACCCTTAACCTGAGTGGGAACACCATACGAAATCCTTGACTGAAGAAACCGCGATGGGACAGGAAGAGATACTTCAACTGAGTGAGGCAACTCTTCTGGAAGATATAAACAACGCTAGGTTGCATCAAAATGGATATTGAATGTTTATTTTATTGTTGGAATAGCTAGAAAATTTTGCCAATAAGATAAAATTATAGTTCATTCAAACGCTTGGAAATGTGCACGTATGTGCAAAGATTTTTCTCTTTTACCTAGAGTATTTCCTCCATCGGGGTTAACTCCTCAGTTCTAAGAGTCAAATTCAAAAAAATTTAGCACTAATGACTTTCTTCAAGGAAGTTATCCATTTCCCTGATATGAGAAGTAGAAGAAATATTCTTAATTTCATAAAAGCAAGTAATAAAAAGATATTGATAAAAGAATTTTGCATGAGAAAAGATGACTTCTGGCAACTTTGGCAGTTTGATATCTGGGTGTTTTCCCACGATGATCTTTTTGCACTCTTTTGAGTCATTGGGCTTTCTCGGTTTTTCACATCATCCTTCATTTGGATGTTCTGACTTTTCTCTCTTTTTCAGGGAAGGGTACGTCACAAACTCCTTCATCTTGGAGATGCTCCGATTCTTCTTTCTCTCAGGGATTATATATGATATTGGCTCAAAAAGGTTTTTTTAGATGATAGCTGGAATCAAATATCTTTTAGGGTTTGTCGGTAGGTTCATCGCATCTGCCTTCATCTCGACAGTGGTCCGAACTTTCCCTGGAAGGATCCGTCACAAACTCCGTCATCTTGGAGATGTTTCAAATCTTCTTTGGCCCCGGGGATCTACTCGCTTAATTCGCCTTCATCTTGACGACAATCGAGAGACCTCTTTTAGGGATATTTGATTGAAGCTTTTAAATGAATAAATGAGGAGATATGGATTGAGTGGATTCTTTTTATGGCTCAAGATATTTCCACTGCCTGATTGCTAGAAAGTCATTTTAAAACACGCGCCATAGCCAAGATCAATATCAATTCGCTTCTGGCTTTTCAACATCATTGAAGATTTCTTTCATTGATCATATCGAGGATATTTCTTACATCCTTTTGGTTGATCAACAGGAAAAAGATTTGAATTTTATCTCTTTTTCGCAAAAAGTTTCACCTTTGGGAGGAAATACTGGAGGTAATCTGAGAAAATTCTTTTTGTGCAGTAAGAACATTTAGAATCAACAAATGCTTTTAGCAAATTGGCAAAGTTTTCATGAATTCTTTGTGAAATAATCACTCAATATAGATTTTGATGAGAACTTAAGTTGTATCTTCGATTTTGGAAATACATGACCAGCAAAAAAAAGCTGGGACTTTTTGAAATACATGACCAGCGAAAGCTAGAACCTTTGAAATACATGACCAGCAAAAAGCTGGAACGTTTGGAATACATGACAAATAGACGTTGAGATCTTTTGAAATACTTGTCCAACGAAAGCTGGAACCTTTGAAATACGTGACCAGCGAGAAGCTGGAACCTTTTGAAATACTTGACCAGTAGAACTGGAACATTTAAAATACATGACCATCAATAATGCTGGAACATTTTGGAAATACATGACCAACGAGTGTTGGGTCTTTTGGAAAATACACGAATGGTTATAAAAAACTGGGTTTTAATAAAAAGATTGAGAATGATCGAAATTGGGAGATTATAACCAGAGGGTTGAGAAAATGGTGAATTTTTGAAAATATTGTACCCAGAGGTTGGAGAATTGATAATCTTGAGAGATTTGAAGATTATGAAGTGATATATTTGAGAGATTGAAACCCGAAGGTTTGGAAATGAAAGAATGGAGGAATCGCACCCTAAAGGTTTGATTTATGGAAAATAGGTTGATTTGGGAGCTCGAAAATTGTGAGCTGGGACTTTTTTTGAAATATATGACCAGCGAGAGCTGGGTCTTTTGAAAATACACAACCAAAAGCTGAGTTCTATTTTTGGGAATACATGACCAGCAAAGCTGGAACGTTTGAAATGCGTGACCAGCGAAAAGCTGGAACGTTTGAAATACCTGACCAGCGAAAAACTGGTACGTTTGAAATACATGACCAACGAGTGTTGGATCTTTTTTTTTTTTTTGGAAATACCTGACCAGCAAAAGTTGGAACATTTGAAATACGTGACCAGCGGAATGCTGGAATGTTTGAAATACGTGTCCAACGGGTGTTGGATCTTTTGAAATACCTGACCAGCAAAAGTTGGGACGTTTGAAAATATCTGACCAGCGAGAAGCTGGAACGTTTGAAATACATAACCAACGAGTGTTGGGTCTGACCAGCAAAAAGCTGGAACGTTTGAAATACCTGACCAGCGAGAAGCTGGAACGTTTGAAATACGTGACCAGCGGAATGCTGGAACGTTTGAAATACGTGTCCAACGGGTGTTGGATCTTTTGAAATACCTGACCAGCAAAAGCTGGGACGTTTGAATCACCTGACCAGCGAGAAGCTGGAACGTTTGAAATACATGACCAACGAGTGTTGGATCCTTTGGAAATACTTGACCAGCAAAAGCTGGAACGTTTGAAATACCTGACCAGCAAGAAGCTGGAACGTTTGAAATACATGCCCAACGAGTGTCAGATCTTTTGAAATACCTGACCAGCAAAAGCTGGGACGTTTGAAATACCTGACCAACGAGAAGCTGGAACGTTTGAAATATATGACCAACAAGTTGTTGGATCTTTTTCGAAAATACCTGACCAGTAAAAACTAGGACGTTTGAAATACCTGACCAGTAAAAACTGGGACGTTTGAAATACCTGATCAGTAAAAACTGGGACGTTTTGAAATACATCAGCTTTTGGGAGATTTTAAATCAGAACTTGAATTTCGGTAGAAGAAAGGATTTTGATAAAAAAAAATTGAATGTAGAAAGTTATTGGTGCGAGGACCGGATCCTCCAAAATGAGCTCAATGTATGTTTGAAGATTTTGGGAAATACCCTAGTGCGAGGACTGGGTTGTAAAGATGAGCTAAACAAAGTGAATTTTTCAGAGAATAAAGATTCTTTGGTAAAAATTAATGGACCATCATAGTTTAATTGCATGTGGTCGACTTTCAGGATTTTATCCTCTTATCCTGAACTGGGAAGGAAGGAAAGAAATACCTCGTTAGCAGAAGGCATCAGGTTTATCCCTTAACCTGAAGGGGAAGAAGAAATGATGGATTTCCAATACGAGGGTTGGATTCAAAAGGAAGTCCTGGTCGAAACTCAGAACTTCGACTGAAAATAATAGAAGAAAAACCTGAGATGGAGCTCGGATTTCCAAAGAAATGAAGGATTTCCAATGCGAGGATTGGATTCAAAAGGAAGTCCTGGTCGGAACTCAGAACTTCGACTGAAAATAATAGAAGAAAAACCCAAGCTGGAGCTCGGATTTCCAAAGAACTGAAGGATCTCCAATGCGATGATTGGATTCAAAAGGAAGTCCTGGTCGGAACTCAAAACTTCGACTGAAAATAATAGAAGAAAAACCCAAGCTGGAGCTCGGATTTCCAAAGAAATGAAGGATCTTCAATGCGATGATTGGATTCAAAAGGAAGTCCTGGTCGGAACTCAGAACTTCGACTGAAAATAATAGAAGAAAAACCTGAGCTGGAACTCGGATTTTCAAAAGAATGAAGGATTTCCAATGCGAGGATTGGATTCAAAAGGAAGTCCTGGTCGGAACTCAGAACTTCGACTGAAAAATAATAGAAGAAAAACCCGAGCTGGAACTCGGATTTCCAAAGGAATGAAGGATTTCCAATGCGAGGATTGGGTTCAAAAAGAAGTCCTGGTCGGAACTCAGAACTTCGACTGAAAAATAATAGAAGAAAAACCCGAGCTGGAACTCGGATTTCCAAAGGAATGAAGGATTTCCAATGCGAGGATTGGATTCAAAAGGAAGTCCTGGTCGGAACTCAGAACTTCGACTGAAAAATAATAGAAGAAAAACCCGAGCTGGAACTCGGATTTCCAATGCGAGGATTGGATTCAAAAGGAAGTCCTAGTCGGAACTCCGAACTTCGACTGAAAATAATAGAAGAAAAACCTGAGATGGAGCTCGGATTTCCAAAGAAAATGAAGGATTTCCAATTCGAGGATTGGATTCAAAAGGAAGTCCTGGTCGGAACTCAGAACTTCGAACGAAAGAATAAAGGGAGAAGCCCGAGTGAAAACTCGGGTTTTTGACAAGAGATTGAGTTTTGGAAATTTGCCAGTGCAAGGACCGGACCTGGGATTGAGAATGACCATTTAGGGGACTGAATGATCTGATTGCCCCCTTATCTTGATTGGAGACAAAATAAAATTTAAAAGAACAAATGAGAAGAGATAGAAATTGATGGGAGATTTGACGAAAGAGAAGAATCAAGGAATTTTTATGGAAATAATTCTCACAGGTAGCATTGTTGCTCCTATGAGGGGTTTCAGGATTATCTCTTATCCTGAATGGGAAGGGAATAAAAGTTTGACAAGAATTAATAAAGAATCGACAAAAAAAGAAATAAAATTGATAAAATGAGATAAAGAAAAAGATTTGGCAGAGATTAATGAAGCTTAAAAAGAGGAAGAAAGACATTCAGGACTATCCCTTATCCTGAAGAAAGAAGGACCTCGTAAGATGAGGTTTCAGGTTTATCCCTTAACCTGAAAGGGGGGGAAAGAAAGAAAAGAAGGAAAAAGAAATACCTCATGGGAAAAGAGGCATCAGGTTTATCCCTTAACCTGAAAGGGTAGAAAAAGAAAGAAAAGAAGGAAAAAGAAAATACCTCATGGGAAAGAGGCATCAGGTTTATCCCTTAACCTGAAAGGGTAATTTTTGAAAATAAGAATCAAGGAGAATTAATAAAATGGATAAATAATAATAAAAATGAATAAAAATTGATAAACTGATAAAAATGGATAAACAAAAGGTTTGAGAAAAGAATTTGATCCTGCCTGCATGTGGGATCTTTTAAAATTAGAGAAGATGATGAGAAAATCATTTTGGAAGGAAGGATTAACCACGAGAGCTAATCTTTGAAAAGGGGTCATTCATGAGAGATCATCATGAGGGTTAAAATTTTAAAGCAATGATTTTGAAAACCAATTTGTAGAAAATATGATCAACACAAGGGTTGATATTTGAATGCAATGATTCAAAATCAATTTTTAGAAAATATGATCAACGCAGAGGTTGATCTTTGAATGCAATGATTTGAAATCATTTTTTTAGAAAACATAATCAACACCAGGATTGATCTTTGAATGCAATAAAATCAAATTTTTGGAAAAATGAGATCAGCACCAGGGTTGATCTTTGAATGCAAATGATTTAAAATCAATTTTTAGGAAAATATGATCAACACCAGGATTGATCTTTGAATGCAATAAAATCAAATTTTTGGAAAAATGAGATCAGCACCAGGGTTGATCTTTGAATGAAATAAAATCAAATTTTTGGAAAATGGGATCAACACAAGGGATTGAACTTTGAATGAAATCAAATTTTTGGAAAATGAGATCAACACAAGGGATTGATCTTTAAATGAAACCAAATTTTTGGAAAATGAGATCAACACAAGGGATTGATCTTTGAATGTAATGATTTGAAAACCAAATTTTTAGAAAATATGATCAACGCAAGGGTTGATCTATGAAATGTAATGGCTTGAAAGACCAATTTTGGAAGATATGATCAACACAAGGGTTGATTTTTGAAATGCAATGATTTGAAATCAATTTTTAGGAAAATATGATCAACACAAGAGTTGATGTTTGAATGTAATGAAATCAAATTTCAGAAAATGAGATCAACACAAGGGTTGATCTTTGAATGTCATGGTTTGAAACCAATTTTTAGAAAATATGATCAACACAAGGGTTGATCTTTGAATGTAATGATTCAAAGTCAATTTTTTTGAAAATATGATCAACACAAGGGTTGATCTTTGAATGTAATGATTCGAAGTCAATTCTTTGGAAAATATGATCAACACAAGGGTTGATCTTTGAAATGTGATAATTCGAAATCAGTTTTCAGAAAATATGATCAACGCAAGGGTTGATCTTTGAAAAAGGTTGTAATAAAATATATGAACTAAAATTTTCATGATTTTTGAAAGACCCTCATAGGTAATATCATTTCTCTCATGAATGATGTCAGGATTGTCCCGAATTTTTGAAAAAGAAATTTTAATGCCCCAATATAGCAAAAGGAAGAAAGTATTGAATATCAAAGATATAAAGAAAATCGACATTTCATTGATAAGCAAAAGTTGATGACAGAACTGAATATTTACAAGTATTTTAACTAGAAAGAAATCATAAAGACTGGGCTAACTTGCCCCTACAAAGTGACTAACAGAAAGGGATGAAAGCGAAAAATTCTTGACATTTCTCAATTCTCTGATTGGTCTGAAAAAGGTCCGGCTGAAACTGCAGGCTGCTCTTCTCCTTCTTCTGGTACCAGAAGCTCTTTATCAATATAATCATGCACAATGTTTTTGAGGACGAAGCAGCGCTCCGTGTCATGCCTGTGATCATCGCAAAATTTTTCCTGTTCTCTGGTTGGTTTCTCTCTCTTCCTTCTCTTTCCCTTTTCTAACCTCTATTTTCCTCCTTTTTGAAGGGAGGGAAATAAAAGACAGAAAAGAAAGAGAGAAGAGAAAAGAAAGAAAGGAAAAGAGAAAAGGAATTCTTTTGCGGGTTTTCACTTGACCTTTATTTGAAAATATTAAAAAAAAAAAATTACTCGCCTCCGTTTTGAAAATATTTGCGGGAAAAATGGAGAGACGGGATTCGCTCGTCGGTACAAGGTTCGACCGTTCCTGGCGCCTTTACCAGGGGTAATCGAACCAAGGATCGAATCTATGCCTTTTGCTTTATGTAAATATAATCTAAGAATTTATTCTAACTCTAAATGCACAAAGAATCATGCTTGTGCAATGTGAGGATGTATGCTCTTTTCAAAGACGCTTTGGAAATTTTCAAGTGTTCTGAGATGAACTTTGATAAGGGAGTGAAGAAATGATTGAATCTAACTTTAGAACTTGAGGTAGATCAGAGAAGTTCTAAGTCTTTGAAATAAATCAGAGTTTGGAAAAATAAATCTTGATTTTGAGAAAGAATGATTTGAAGTTTTGAAAATGAAAGGGAATGAAGTTTCAAAGTCGGAAAAAGGGACTTTGAATTTTGAACTTGAATTTAGGAAAGGAAATGAATACTTGAGATGGAATTGAATTTAGATTTTGAAGTTTGAAATTCAGAATGGATCTGAGAAATCCAAATGGTGTTTAAAAATAGAAACGAATTTAAAAAATTCAGATGTGATCTATAGATGGGATTGGACTTGAAATCTAGAATTGGAAATGGAATTGAATTTTGGATCCTAAGATGGATTTTGGATCTGAAGTCTGAGATCCAAAAGTGGAACTGGGTTCTGGATCCTAACATGGATTTGGATTTGAAGTCTGAGATCCAAAGTTGAATTGGATTCTGGATCCTAGGATGGATTTTGGATCTGAAGTCTGAGATCCAAAGTAGACTTGGGTTCTGGACCCTATGATGGAATTGGATCTGAAGTCTAAGATCCAAAATGTAGAATTGTATTTAGAAAACTGTATCCAAGTTGATCTAATTTTGGATTTGAGTTTTTGAAAGTCCAAATGGGACTTTTGAAGATGGATCTGGGTTTTGAAAACCCAGATTGAATTTAGAAAAGGCCAAGCTTTTGAGATTTTAGAATCAATCTCAAACTTGGATTTTGAATTTTGAAGATAAACTTGGTTTTGAATTCGAAGATGAATCAGAAGTTTCAAAGTTTAATTTGAACTTTGAAATTTCTTTTATATTTTGAATTTTGGATATACAAATGGATTTCAAAGTCAAATTAGACTTTGAATTTAGATTTTGAATTTCGGATATACAAATGGATTTCAAAGTCAAATTGGACTTTTGAATTTTGAAGTTTAGAATTTGGGATCAAAAGATGAATCAAAATTTCTAATTGAATTTGGAAGATGAAATTTAGAAATTGAATCTTGAATATATAAATGAATTTCAAAGTCAATTTAGACCTTGAATTTTGAGCTTGAATTTGGAATTTTTAGGAGATGAATTAAGAATCTCAAAGTTAAATTTAATTTTTGAGTTTGGTTGGAGTTTTGAATATAAACTGAACTTGGAATTTTCAAAGTCAAATTTGAACTTTGAAATCTGATTTTATTTGAAAATCTTGAGTATAAAATTGAATTTTTGAAATCTCAAAGTCAAATTGGACTTTGAAATTGAAATCTACATAAAAGAATGAATAAAGATAGAGATTGAAGAGGGATAATTGAGATCACTTGGATTTTTCAAAAGGATTTGGAAAATATGATGCAACTCTATCCTAAATGATGAATGAATTTAAAGAATTTGAATTTAGATTTTGAGAAGCTATCTTATTCTTGAAATGAATTAAAATAAGATTGAAGATATAATACATCCCTGACTATGGTCATTGAATGTATTATATAATAATCTACATTTAAATTCAGGTGAAGAATAAGACACATTTGGTACTTTTATAGAATTTAAAATGAAATTAAGTCTCAATATACCCTGACTATGGCCATTGGTATATATTTTGAGTTAATTTTAAGTTAAATTCTAATAAAAGAAGAAAATATTTAAGGAAAATATGATGAATTTTTGAAAACGGATCCAGTGTGGATCCAGTGTTATTTCGTAAAAGATAAAAATCCTAAGTTTTGTTTACATCCTGACTATGGTCATTGATGTAAATCATCAACTTAGGATTAATTACCTCTTATGAAATGGTGCCCGTGCCATTCGTGAATTTTTGAAAATAAAGGAGAAAATATGAAAAACAAGTAATTCATGATATTTATAATGCTCATTTATTCTATCTAAAGCAGAAAATGTAAATTTTTATTAAGATCTAACTATTACAATACACCAAAACTGAATTTACAACTCCCAATGATGATATCTTCCACATATTCCCTGCGAAACTCTTGATTAGTATGATCATAGAGGAAATTTGTATATATCGTATGGATATCAATGGTAAAAGTCAGGATGTCAAGATATAAATAGTGAAAAAGATGGAGAAATGACTTTATATACCTATATATGTACATGTATGCCTAGATATACGTATATATACATATATATATATATATATATATATATATATATATATATATATATATATCGTGTATGGCATGCACTTAATGTTGGTGGATGAGGATGGGCTATGTGGGTGAGAATCCAAGGTAAATGATTGCTAAGCTGAATATACAAGTATGATAATATTGGATGTCAAGGGATATTGTAGGTGGATATCATGCTGCTGGGGGTAAATGTATGCAAGGTTCAACAAATATTCAGATGGACTGATATGATGGGATACATGTGCTTGTGTGGGTAGTGAATGCTGCTGGTGCAGCAATGTACTAACCACAAGGTGAACCTGCTGTTGCAAATGAGGCTGTAGCAGCAGGTATGGTGAGGAGAAAGAATGTAGCAGGAAAAGGTAGATGAGTGATGTGATATGGCACAACAAGAGATGGCTGAAAGATAAAGACGGTTAATGTTGTTGTGAAGGCTACAAGTAGTGACTGAAGGGTACTGTTAGTGATGAAGTGTATTGAGGTAAGAAATGAAAGGAGTGCGTGTGCAGCAGGTGAGCAAGTGGAATGTGTAACGGCAGGGGCTAATTGAAGATACAAGTGGAAATGTAGCAAGGCACTGTGAAATGGTGCTAATGTGACTAAAAAAAAATGTGGTAATATACTAGGTGAAGCATGGTAAATAGGTGAAAGCATGCTGCTATGATGTAGGCATGACGCAGGTGACTAACGAGGACAGTAGGGTTGTGGAGTGTCTATGGTATAGTGGATGCACACAGGTATGATGGAAAATAAAGATGACCATGGGTGCTATGGTGTACATAGCAAATGACACTCAAGTTGCAGCTGAGTGCTGCAATAATGAAAGCAAAGGTGGAAATTGGTATCACCAGATAAGCATGGGTGTGTACAAGCAGATATAGAGGGGGACACTTATGCTGGATAAGTGGAAAGGTATGGAGTTTATAGGTTTACAAGTGCTACAAAGTTTGGTATATATAGGAGTATAACAGGATATTGTACACTGTGGATTTGTTGAAGTGTTTGGTAGGTGCCGGGTATTTCAGCAAGTAGGTGCTTTGTGAAATGGTGTTATGTATGGGCTGTTGTGATGTGGCGACAACATGCTGAAGGTGAGGAAGTGGAAGTGCAGGTGATGACTAGATGAATGCAAGAACAAGATGTAGGGATATATGCATAGTTAAATGCAGGGGAAGATGGGAGTGGATGTTTTGTAAGTGAAGGGGAGCATATAGGCATGATGCTGGGGATATGCAAGAGGTGCTGTGCAGGTAAGTGAAGGGTGAAGTGGGTGGTGCTGTAGCAGTGGAAGGAAAGGGGTTGTGGGTGCTTGGGATGTAAAGTTACAGCAGGTGATGTTGTGGAGACAACAAAGACAACAATTGATGTGCAAAAGATTTGATATGCTAAGTGTTGTTAATGTAGGTGATGGACTAAGATGCTGAGAAAATCGGATGGTGGTTGTAGTGGAATTGTGTACAGGTAATTGTGTATAGCAGGAGATGAGTGTAAATGGCAAGGGATGATAAATATAAGAGGGTATGAAGCAGTATGGGATATGATGTTATGAATGGGGATATGGTGGAGCTGGAAGTGTTTTAGTATGTTGAATGTGAATGTGCTGTATGTATACAGGAAGTAAAGAGGTATTACATACCAAATGTCACATTACTTCTATGACCCAAGCAAACAAAACCATAAAATATAATACATAAAACTTGCTCAGTATGTTGAAATGAATATATAGGTATAAATGGTAAATGAAAAAAAGTAAAAAAATAAAATAAAATAAAAAATATGACAATGAACTTACTTGAAAAAGCTACGCCAACAAGAATGCTGGAGGTTGAGGTGAATGCCAAGCACCAGTGGCAGATTTATGAAAGCATAGGCATCTACTGTAGCCTTAGGGATGCTATGCCATAAACACGTTGGAGGCTCCAGCAGCCTGATGTACCATGAGGACAAAGCAACAATTGCTACTGTTGCTGGAGAGTAGACCGTGTTATTGAAAATCTTGAGAAGAGCCTCTCATCCAACTCCTTCCAACAGAGTCCTCAGGTTCTAAAAAAATTATCTTCAGAACCAACCACAACAATACCTTTTCTTCTCCACAAGCTCCATCAAGATCATGAATTGCAGCTTTCTCTGTTCTTAGGAAAGGCACAACTAAATTATGGAAGAGATGATGAATATCAGATCCATTAACAACATTAGATCCCCATGTGACGAGAGGGATACCAAACGATTTCCAGCAGGATGTGATTTCATCGGTGATGTAGGGCCTATTCAAGCACTGGTGCAACCTTGGTCTTGTAAATAAGATTGAGGCAGATTCATGAATTTACCCACAGTCTAAGGTAAGACCCTCAATTTGTCAACTTCGCTTACCTCCAGCATTTCAAGTTATTCCAATAACGCAATGGTGTTGTGCAGTGCTTCAAAATTTCCAGTTAGGGAAAACCTCTCCAGATTATTCATGTTGCCAAGAGAATTAGGTAGTGCAGCAAGCAATGAATCAGGAATTTATGCAGCTAGAATTTAGGGAATGCTAATTTGAGGCGCATGCTCCACAAGGGATACCACAGAACAGTAAATGGAATATGACTACATGTGAAGCAGGATTGCTAAAGGGTAGACCCAACCTGATACTGGATCAGATTGGGTGCTACCATGAAGATGAAGGTTGGGTAGTTAATACAGACATATATGCAGTTATAACATGGAATCGTCATGCAACAAGACTGTTCACAGAAATATAAGGATGGATGCTACATTATGATTGATGATAAAATAACATATCCAGAACATGGTCCAAACGACCCTTGTTGTGATGGAAAACACCAACCATCAACAAATGGGTAGGGCAGGCGTTTCACAACAAACCAAATATGAGCGCTAGACAAAATAGAAAAAAAAAGGGAAAAGGATGTAACCACCGAGATCGATGTGAGCAAGAATATAACAAAAATAAAAAAAATAAAAAAAATCGGGCATCAAATATAATTCGGGATTTGAAATGTAAATGCAAAACAAGAAAATAGAAAGAACTAATGAGATGCAGGAGGATGGAGATGCAAAGAATATGCCCTGAATCAAACATAAGGGATGATACGTGACCTCTCATCATCGTATGCAGGAAAATCGGATGATCCAAGTACATGAAAACAAAACAGAAAAAAAAAGTGTGAATCTGAAGTACTAGAGATCAGAAACACAAATAAGGAATCCTACATAACAGAAAATGGAGACGAAAACAGAAACCAAATGTGAGCAAATGCTAAAAAAAAAATGCGGAAATTATAGAGATTGAGAAGTAATGAAAAAAAAAAGGAGAAGAGAATGTTGGAACTAGTAGCTCCATTAATATCGCACAGAGGCAGATTGATTTGCTACAGGCAAATCAATACTACCATAGTGCTTCAATGAGACCGAAATAAGAACAACGCAGGAAAAATTGGGAAAAAAAAGGAGGGAAGGGGAGGTTTAAAATGCAACAAAACATCAACAAGATATAATGAAAAATAAAAATTACACCGATGCAAATAGAGAACTAGTATCGAATAAATGAAAATAGAGTAAAGAATTTGGAAACAAATTCATGAATATAAAAGGGCTGTTGGAATATGATTATTCCTGTTAATTTTGCACATATGTGGGCCGATCTTGATATATACAAGTCGACCTTACAAGAGTGCTTAGATGAGAGGAATGGAAATTAATCAGAAAGACAAGAGAAACAATAGAAGAGTGAAGGTGCTTACCTGGGGTTGATCAAGAGGGGGTGGGATCGGAGGGTGGAGACGAGGAAATTGATCGATGCTTCGTGCCTTGATCCTGGCTGGAATTCGTCTCCCTTTTCACTGCAGTGGAGGCCTGCTTATATAGGCAACGAGAGCGGGAATTGGTTGAAGATGGAGGGTCATCCTATGGGAGAGAGACGATGGAGGGTGCGAACGGGAGGAATCCGTTGAAGCTTTTCTCATTTTCCAATAAGAGGACCCCTTTTAAGAAAATTTCATAAAAAATGGTTTAAAACGAGGTTTTTGGCAAAATTCATCTCCTTCAAGCTTTAAAACCATTTGCTTTTCCTTATATTTTTCCATTTTTTTTATTTTTGTGTTATTTTTATATTTTTTTTTTGTATTTTTGGAATAAAAATCTAAGAAAATAAAGACTAAACCCTAATTTTTTGTATTTTTCTAAAAAGAATATTTACAAAAGTATCTTCCTGAGAATTTTAGACCATTTCGGGAAAATTTCTTCAAAAAAGAGGGTTGGGACCCCAGTTTTGAGAAAATGTTCAAGTTTTGACACTCGAATCGAGAAATATGATTTGATGGATCCAAACAGATGTCGGATGGACTGTCCGAGCTATTTAAAACTATTTTTGGTATTTTCTGTATTTTTAATTTAAAATTTGAACAAGGAGATTCAGATTTGGATCTGGACAATGGATCCAGACCCGAAATCAATTTAAACATATAAAATGAATTTAATTTCAATAAAGCTTGAGAAATATATTGGAATTTAGATTTAAAAGAGACTCAATTGCTCAGAAAATGATATCAAGGGCAAAAGGGGAATATTTAAAAGATTTTGAAAAAATTGGGGTGTTCACAATGCCCCCTTGCTCGATGAAATTTGCAAAAGCGATTCTTCCATTTTCCTTTGGTGACAGAGGGATCATCCTGCTTTGGGAGCTTGATCATTTCTTTCTCGAGCAGGTATTGGAGAACTTCTTCGATCGGCTGACTTAGAGGGGTAAGCTGACGATCATAACCCCAACCTTCATGCTTCGCTTTCTTCGGCTTGTTTGGCTTCTGTTGAGCACTGACCCTTGCCTGGTAGCTGGACTGAGCTTGCATGTTTAGGAGATCCGGATGCTTTTCTTCTTCGTTTTTGACAAAGAGATTTTTATCGAGGCAGTCCTGGACGATATTCTTGAAGACAAAGCAATGTTCAGTGTCATGCCCTGTTACTTGATGGTATCCGCAGAACTGGTCTATATATTTTCCCATGACTGTGGAAGGGCTGACGGCTTTTGGGAGCTTGAGTAATCCGTTGGCCATCATGTTTTCGAGGATTTGGTCGAGCGGCTCATTCAAAGGAGTGAAATCTCGATCCCTGCTCCAATCCTTGCGTTTTGGTTCTTCTTGCTTCTTGCCTTTTTGCTGAGGACTGTATTGAAGAGGTCTATCATGGTTTTCACAATATTTCCCAATCTGGCTTTTATGTTCTCCCAAGTAGCTGCCCGGGTTGCCTTGATGGCTGCCCCTGCTGGCTTTGGAATTTCCTATATCGATATTGATGCGCTTATTCATGGGGAAAGTGACGTGTGCCTTTCCTTCTGTGGGAGCTTTTCCGCAATTGGCTTCAGCTTGTTCAGACAAGATCTCAACCATCATCTTTTTGAATAATTGATAAATCGCGGGATCGATCTCACTTTTGCTGTCCTGAACCCCTCTTTTGACAAACTTTTGAGAATCCATTCCTTACTCTTTCTGCTTATAACTGGGATGTTAGAGCAGTGTAATCTCCTGAGCTTTGCCTGTCTCAACTGATAATGCTGATACTCTCTGTAGAGCATAAATGGGTCTTTTTAGAAAAGATCTAGAAAGAAATTTTAATAAAGGAGGAAATTATAATCTGAAAAATGAAAACATCCCATTACGAGGGATCGGGTTGTCACCAAAATTTGCGACAACCGCACTGTTTTTCTGAAAAAAAAGATAGACAAGTAAAGATAAGTTTTGAAAAGGACATATCCTGACAAAAGATGTCTTATTGTAAATGAGGGTAAGGAATAAAAATATAGAAAAGAATTGCAGGCAGGATAAAAAAGAATTAGAAGAAATCAAGAGAAGAAAAAGAAAATACACCTGGGTTTAAAAATAAGGAGGAAATTTTGAATAATATATACCCAGGGTTTTGGAAAATATAGGGAATATAAAATCATATAATCATAGATATACAAACAAGAATGCACAAACAACAATCTCTAGAGGCTGACTCTAAATGCAATATTTTGAAATAGCTTGTAGGACCTTAATCCTAACTCTAGGGTTCAGATCATCTGATTCCAATCAAGATACGCCGATATACTCAAGCTGACGCTCGAAGTACGTGGCAAAGAAATATTACTCCGGTTCTAAGGTAATGGCTTCCCAACATCCTTGAGCACCTACCGATATACCTCGGACTATGGCCCTTAGGTACGTGGTAGGGGGGCGCGAACCCAAATAAGTGGTCCAGTTGTGAGGCTCTCTCCCGAACTATGGTTCAGTGAGACAGCCCAGCAACGTGAAGACCGGGACAATATAGGTAAGGAGGTTTTCAAAATATGTGCAACATGCAAGAAATCAGATGGCTCTAATGCAAGTCCTAAAGAGATAGGTTAAAATGAAGAGAAGCATACACTTGCATACATTGTTTTGCATTCAATCCTTAGAATTGAGGAGAGTTGTATTTAAGACCTAAGTCTAATGTGAGCATGGAATAATCTCCTCAATATGGTCCTACCAAACCATACTTAAATCCTATATGCAAATGATGTCAGCTTAGGACAGAATCTAGGCTTCCTAAGGTTTGCATGGAAATGAAGCTGGCATATGAAGAATAAAGACTTAAATAATATCAAAGCAAAAGAAAAGGCATAGATTCAACCGGACGAAGACAAGTCCCATCACGGTCGCCAAATCTGTGATCATCGCAAAATTTTTCCTCTTGTAATATTCTCTCTCTTCTTCTTCCTTTCCTACCTTTATGTCCTCCTTTTGAAGGGAGGAAAATAGAGGACGGAAAGAGAAAAGAGAGGAGAAAAGAAAGAAGAGAAGAGAAGAGGAACTCTTTTGCGGGTCTCACTTGACCTTAATTTTGAAAATATTTGAAATAACTCGCATCCGTTTTTGAAATATTTGCGGGAGAACTGGGAGACAGAATCCGCTCGTCGGTACGAGGTTCGACCGTTCCTGGCGCCTTTACCAGGGGTAATCGAACCAAGGGTCGAATTAATGCCTTTTGCTTTGCCTAAATATTATCTAAGGATTTATTCTAAATCTAAATGCACAAAGAATCATGTTTGTGCAATGCAAGGATGTATGCTCTTTTTGAAAGATGTTTTTGAAAATCTCCAAGTATTTTAAGATGAACTTTGATAAGGGAGTGAAGAAATGTTTGATTTCAACTTTAGAACTTGAGATAGATCAGAGGAGTTCTAAGTCTTTGAAGTTGGGAAAAATGTATTTTTGATTTTGAGAATGACTTGAAGCTTTTGAAGATGAAAGGAAATGAAATTTCAAAGTTTGGAAAATGGACTTTTGAATTTGAATTTTGAATTTAAGAAGGGAAAATGAATACTTGAAATGGAATTGGATTTAAGTTCGGAGTGGATCTGGGATAATCAAATGGTATTTAAGAATAGAAATGGATTTAAGAGGATTCAGATTAGATCCGAGAATTTGAAATCTAATTTGGAATTGGATTCCGGATACTAAACAGAGTAGGATCCGAGATTTGGATCTAAAGTCTAAGATCCGATGTAGAATTGGGTTCTGGATCCTAAGAATTGGAATTTGGACCCGAATCTGAGATCCAATGGTAAAATGAGGATCTGGATCCTAAATGAAATTTTGATCTGTGATTGGAGATCCAAAGTGGAATAAGGATTTGGATCCTAAATGGATTTTGGATCCGTGATGGGAGATCCAAAGTGGAATAAGGATTTGGATCCTAGATGGAATTTTGGATCTGTGATGGGAGATCCAAAATGGAATAGAATTTATACTTGGAAATCTGGATCCAAGTTGGGATTTAGAGCTCAAACTTTGGATTTGGGCTTTTGAAAGTCCAACTGGGACTTTTGAATTATGGATCTGGGTTTTGAACAACCCAGATTGAATTTAAAATTTTAAGAAAGGTCAAGTTTTTGAGAATCAATCTCAAACTGTGGTTTTTGAATTTTGAAGATAAGAAGATGAACTTGATTTTGAGAATGAATCAAGAATTTCAAAGTTTAAATGAAACTTTGAAATTGAATTTTTGAATTGAATTTGATTTTTGGAGTTTCAAAATTGATTTGAGAATTTGAACTATAAATGAATTTCAAAGTCAAATTTGGACTTTGAATTTGGACTTTGAATTTGGAATGAATCAAGAATATGAAGATTGAATTTTGAAATTTCAAAGTCAAATTGGACTTTGAACTTGAAATTTAAATCTTTGAAATAAGATAGAAGAATGCACTAAACTATAGACTGAAGATATTTGAGATCACTTGGGGTTTTGAAAGAGAATTTTGAAAATATGATGCAATTCTACCCTAAATGATGAATGAATTTGAGTAAGTTTGAAATTGGATTTTGAAAATCATATTTCATTCTTTAAATGAATTACGAATGAGATTGAAGATATAATATATCTCTGACTATGGTCATTGGACATATTATATAATAATCACATTTAAATTCAAGTGGAGAATGAAGTACATTTTTGTTGCTTTTATAGGATTTAAAATGAAATTAACTCTCAATATACCCTGACTATGGCCATTGGTATATATTTTGAGTTAATTTTAAGTTAAATTCTAATAAAAGAATAAAATATATAAGAAAATATGATGAATTTTGAAAATGGATCCAGTGTGGATCCAGTGTTATTTTGTAAAAGATAAAAATTCTAAGTTTTGTTTACACCCCCGACTATGGCCGTTGATGTAAATTGTCCATTTAGAATTAACTTACCTCTTACGAAATGGTGCACGTGCCATTCGTGTTTCACCATTGTGGGAATTTTGAGAAACAAAGGAAAAATGCATGAAAACAAACAATTCATGATATTTACAATGCTCATTCGTTCTACCTAAAGCAGGAAATGTAAATTTTCATTTAAGATCTAACTATTACAATATGTGAAGTTTATTTTACAACTTCAAATGATGAATTTATCCACATATTTCCTGTAAAGGTGGGTTAGTACAATCACAAGGAAAGATGGCTATAGAATCAAGAAAGCAAGTAGGATGAATAAGATATATGTGAGAGTCTGCATATATGTACATATATATATATATATATATATATATATATATATATATATACAAAGAGGAACATATATACTAAAAGATAAGACTTTAGGCCTAATGAGGAAAGACACATGGTCATGCTTATTCTATGATGGAGATACCTAGACTAATGATGATGTCCAGATTTTAAAACCTATTGTCAAGATTGAACTCGCACATATTTATCTAAATGTGATACCTAAGTTTGATGGAGGAGCTAAAAGTGACTGGAAAATATAACAATAGGTATACAAGCAACAAGTTAAAGTGACTGGTAAGTAGACAGATTTGGTCACTGTAGCTCATATGCACTGTGAAATGGAGATGTCTTACCTTAGATTATACACAAAACCTCATGAAAGTAAAGGCAACAACTTATCATCATGTTTCAATTCCATCATTTGAACTAGATACATTTACTCTGATGTTACCAAACTGATTGACCCAGGAGGTTTATAAAGGTCAATGATGAAGAAAGCAGCATAAAGGTTTCAGCAGGTGATGATAATGATATATCGCAACCTGAACTGCAAACGGTACTATTATAATGAATAGTACCATTTGCAGAAGATATGTGTGAACACCCCAAATTTTTCAAAATCTTTTAAAATATTCCCTTTTTGCCCCTAATATCATTTTCTGAGCGATTAAGCCACTTTTAAATCTAAATCTCAGTTCATTTCTCAAGTTTTACTGAAATTAAATTCATTTTATATGTTTAAATTGATTTTGGATCCGGATCCATTGTCCAGATCCAAAATTGAGTCTCATTGTCCAAATTTTTAAGAAAATACCAAAAATAGTTTTCAAATAAATCGGACAGTCCATCCGACATCCGTTTGGATCCATCACGTTGCGTTTCTCGATTCAAATATCAAAACTCGAACATTTTCTCAAACCCTGGGTCCAAGCCCCTTCTTTTGAAGAAATTTTCCCGAAATGGTCTGAAATTCTCAGAAAAATACTTTTGTAAATATTTCTCAGAAAAATATAAAAAATTAGTGTTTAGTCTTTGTTTTTTCGTAAAATCTTAGATTTTTATTCCAAAAATACAAAAAAAAATGAAAATAACATAAAAACCAAAAAATTACAAGAAAAATGAATGAGTTTTAAAGTCAATTTTGCTAAAAAACTCATTTTGAAACCATTTTTATGAAAAATCTTGTTGAAGGAGCCTCTTTTTGGAAAATCCAAACTTTTTTTTTTTACAAACAGACCCTTTGCAAACCCTCTCTCTCTCGCAAACCCTACCCCCAAAACCTTCTTCACGAGCTCCTCCATCTCCCGATCTCCCTCCATCTGCCGTTGCCTTCTTCCTCGACCACCCATCACCAAACCCTCTATGGCCGATCCCATGTGCGCCCTCCTTCCACCGAACCCTCCAGAGGATTCACTCAAGCCCTCCATCACCTGGATCCCCCCCTAAGCCCTCCATCGCCAACCGAATCACCTTCTCGGTTCTTCCCTCTTCCCTTATTTAACAAACCCGATTGTTCCTTCAAAGGCATCCATCTTCTACCCCTCCATGCGCCTCATCCTTCAGGTTTTCTTCCTTCCCCTTTCATCTGTCTTGAGTATACGATTCTTCCTCTCCTTCTTTCTTCTTCCCCCTTTCCTCTTCTTCCCCTTCCCATTTGCCCTTTTCTTTCCTCCCCTTTTGATCGATCAAGGAAACTTCACCATAAGAGCCAAAGCTTTTCTCCTGCTTCGATCAACAATCTGTAAGAAGAAGCATCCGTCTTCACCTCATCCGGCTGAAGCCCCCCACCTGACTGCTTTCAGAATCCTAAAGCTTCAGCAGAACCGCGGTGAGTATCTACTGTTTAATTCTGATTTCTTGACTTTCTTTTTTTTTTACATTAAAGCAACATTGGTAAGGTCGGTTTGCCTATAGCAAATCAACCTACCTGTATGCAATATCAATGGACAATCGGTTCCAACATTTTGTTTTACAACTTATTTTGTTAAATTTCTGTAGTTTATAAATGTTAATCTCTCTTTACGCTATCTAGATATAATATCCATTTTGCAATTCATTGAATTATTCTCTTTTACTTCATGCTTTATATTCCATTAAGCTATTCTCTGTATTCTTTCATCCATTTCCTTTTCTGTTAGTCTTCATCCAACATTTGAATATAGCCTCCACAGCAATGTCTGATCTAATCCAATATCAGATCAGGCTTGCTCTGTGAGAGATTTTCAAGTAACTTCATATTCTACCCTAAATCATGCTAGATTCACTTTGCTCATGTTCGTATTTTGAGTTTTTCCCAAAACCATTCACTCTTCATCTTGCTTGCTGAAGTTCAAGATAAATGACCGGTGTGGGTGTTATCATTAAGATAAAGGGGTGGTTGGTTATGTCTACTGGTCTTGAGGAGGAACCAGACGACCCTTATTCCCGTCCCCATCGTAAAGCCTTCCGCTATCTATCAGGAAGACCCAATCAACAGGAATCATCCCATATATAGGGTTCAATCGGCCAAGACCTTTCCTGCAGCTGTGTAAATATTATAGATATTGTTATTACATTATGCTTTCATATTTTGTTTACCTTGCCTCCTCCTCATGCTTCGGGGAACAACAAGTGGCAGCAGAACGTGTTATCATAAAATCTGGACGGCACTTCAATAGTTATGAAAGAGACGGCCAGAATTAAGGTAATATCAAAGAAACCAGCATCTTCTGAGGGTCGGAAGGAACCACTAGTTCCAGTGACGTCGTTGACATCATAATGACATCCGATGATGTGGATAAAGTATTCCACGAGTAATTATGCCGCAGGGGAATGTGATCATCGCAAAATTTTTCCTCTCGTAATATTCTCTCTCTTCCTTCTCTTTTCCTTTCCAACCTCTTATTTTCCTCCTTTTTGAGGGGAGAAAGATAAAAGACGGAAAGAAAAGAGAGAAGAGAAAAGAAAGAAGAGAAGAGAAGAGAGACTCTTTTGCGGGTCTCACTTGACCTTAATTTTAAAGATATTTTGAAATAACTCGCCTCCGTTTTTGAAATATTTGCGGGAAAACTGGGAGACGGGATCCGCTCGTCGGTACGAGGTTCGACCGTTCCTGGCGCCTTTACCAGGAGTAATCGAACCAAGGGTCGAATTTAATGCCTTTTGCTTTGCTAAGAAATTATCTAAGCACTTATCCTAAGTCTAAAATGCACAAAGAATCATGCTTGTGCAATGCAAGGATGTATGCTCTTCTTTGAAAGATGTTTTGAAAATTTTCCAAGTATTCTGAGATGAACTTGATAATAGAATGAAGAAATGTTTGAATCTAACTTAGAACTTGGGATAGATCAGAGGAATTCTGAGTCTCTGAAGTGAATCAGAGTTGAAAAGATAGATCTTGATTTTGAGAAAAATGATTTAAAGCTTTGAAAATGAAGTTTCAAAGTCGGAAATGGACTTTGAATTTGAATTTGAATTTTAGGAAAGGAGATGAATACTCGAGATGAAATTGAATTTGGATTTTTAAGTTTGAAATTTAGAACGGATCTGAGATAATCAAATGGTATTTAAGAATAGAAATGGATTTAGGGAATTCAGATGAGATCTGAAAATGGATTTGAATTTGAAATTTAGACTTGGAAATGGTATTGGATCTTAAAATGGATTTGAGATCAGAGATCTAATATAGAGTTGGGTTCTGGATCTTAAAATTGGATCAGAAATCTGAGATCCGATGTGGGATTGAGTTCTGAATCCTAAGATGAGATTGGATCTGAAGTCTGAGATCCAAAGTGAAGTTTGGACTCTGGACCCTAAGATGGATTTCGGATCTGAAATCTGAGATCCCAAAGTGGAATTGGGTTCTGGACCCTAAGACGGATTTTGGATCCTAAATGAATTGTGGATCTAAAATTTGAGATGTGGAATTGGACTCTGGATCCTAAAGAGGAATTAGATTTGAAGTCTGAGATCCGATATGGGTGTTGAATTTTGGACCCTAAAATGGATTTGGAGTTAAATTCAGAAGATGAATCAAGAACTTCCAAATTTAATTTGAACTTGGAAAATGAATTCTAGAAATTAAATCTTTGAATATACAAATGAATTTCAAAGTCAAATTAGACCTTGAATTTGAAGTTTAGAAGATGAATCAAGAATCTCAAAGTTAAAATTGAACTTGGAGATTGGATTGGAGTTTTGAATGAATTTTGGAATGTCAAAGTCAAATTTGATTTTTTTTTTTGAAATCTGATTTGAATCTGAATATGAAATCTCAAAGTTAAATGGAACTTTGGGATAGAAAAATAGAATTTTGACAAATGAAAGGATGAATCGGATTTGATAATGATTGAAGATAGATTGAGGAAGATATTTACATTTACTTGGAGTTTTTGAAAAAGGAATTTTGAAGACATGATGCAGCTCTATCCTAAATGATGAATGAATTTGAAGAATTTTGAAATTGGATTTAAAAAGCTATTTCATTCTTTAAGTGAATTAAGAATGGGGTTGAAGATATAACGTATCCCTGACTATGGTCATTCGATATATTATATAATAATCACATTTAAATTCAAGTGAAGAATAAAATACATTTTTTTGCACTTTTATAGATTTTAAAATGAAATTAACCCTCAATATACCCTAACTATGGCCATTGGTATATATTTTGAGTTAATCCTAAGTTAAATTCTGATAAAAGAAAGAAAATATTTTGAGAAAATATGATGAGTTTTGAAAGTGGATCCAGTGTGGATCCAGTATTATTTCGTAAAAGATAAAAATTCTAAGTTTTGTTTACACCCCGACTATGGCCGTTGATGTAAATCGTCAACTTAGAATTAACTTACCTCTTACGAAATGGTGCACGTGCCATTCGTGTTTCACCATTGTGGGAATTTGAAAAATAAAGGAAAAATGCATGAAAACAAGCAAGTCATGATTTTACAATGCTCATTCACTCTACCTAAAGCAGGAAATATAATTTTTCATTAAGGTCTAGCTATTACAACACATGAATTTGGAATTTACAACTCCCAATGATGATATTTTCTACATATTTCCTACAAAATGAAGCTAGCAAAATATAATGGATGCACATGAAAAGAAGTTTATCATTTTGAGCCTAGAATGCAACTAATGGAATGCACATGCATATATTTTACACTTAATGAGAAAATATGCATAGGTGTCTAAATGTAGCATTCATGCTAAATGAGGAATATATATGGCATATTGGACACATGACAAATGCAAGGTCATCCCTGTAGATGGCTGAGAATGCTTTTAGTGAGGTCGCATATATTAATGGGGACATGAACATAGATGTTGGCAAGTGTATATGATATGGTTTTAGGTAACCCCATGGATCAGTGCAACTTTAAAGGCTTTGTTGTGATATATTGAATGTAAGTGCAAAGGAGTGCTAGGTGACATCTATGTGCTGTAAAGGTGAGGCTACAGGGGGGTGCATCTGTGATGTGAATACTATAGTGTTGGGTGGTATATAGCAGGAAATCTTATGGGTATTCAGCAAGGTAAAGAAGGAGCATGGAGCTGAGCATGGGTATTGCTATAATTGATAGCAGGTGGGAGATGAATGGGGAGTGAAAGTGGAGGTGTTGATAGTGCTGATCCAAGAAGTTTGCACCTAGACCAAGAAGAAGAAATTCCTAATCCTTTCACTTCGAACAACATATCCCAATTGTCAAGTCCATGAATTGAACTAAAAGCTTTAAGTGCAGGTACTGTCATGGTGATGTAATGCTTGACAGCAAATGGAGACGTATAATGATGATGGACATATACTGGATGGTAAGTGTTGGGGAACGTAGTCAGCTACACCAGGATTCATATGTAGCCACAATGAAACCACATTGATAATTGGAAATGGATGTAGGTGTATGAAACCACAGCAGTGTCCCAACACTACTGTTAGGCATATGGAGGGCCATTGCACAGATGGAATGTAAGGGAATTTGAAAGTGAGTGTAGCAGCTGGAAGGACAGGCTCGAGGGAATCACAGCATATAGAATACAACTATGCCAAGACAATCAATAAAGCGTTGTTATGCAACAGGGCATACGAATTGCTGGTTGTAGCAGAGGTGTATAAGCTATACTTATGAACGGAGGTAATGTTGCTGGGATTCCAATAAACTTTAGCCACTACAAAACATAGAAAAATATATGAGCAGGAAGTCTTAGTTCAGTACAGAAAACTTGCAGAAGTATCATATGAGTGAACAATTGGCAGCACAATGTGTTGGACCTTACCACACAAGGGAATCATCATTCTTATATGAAGTGTGTTACATTGGAATGGGTGCACCAAATGAATCCATGGTCATATGCAATTAACAGGGCGGATACAACTGATTCAATGCCTCACTGACAGATATTTCATCAAAACAATTGTATACTAAATTTTTCCCCCCCAATTAAAAGATGCAAGAAAAAGTGCAATATTAAAGACTCAAGCTCCATGAATGTTCTCTGCACCTGAGAAAGTGTGAGGATGTTATTACTGAGAAAACCAGTAAAAGGGACAGAACCTTTGACCCACTTTCTCAGGCAAGTGAGCATCAACTTTCTCTCAACCACTTCTCAAGTTTGTAAATACTTGGAAAAGTGGCCACGTTTACAGCCTCCTTTTCTTCTAAACCTGAGAAAGTGATGCTTTCCCATGTACTTGCACATATTCCCTTAGGTTTGATCTGAAGATAGCAACAACTATCAGTTATGGCTACAAAAGCGTGGTATACAGAAAACACACTATTACAGAAAAAGTTTTAAGCACTAGCTCCAGACATCAAAAGCATAATGTCAGAAACAAACGGCAAAAGGTTTTATTGCCTTACAAAAGCATGCCAAAGCCATTGAGATTAAGAAACACTAACCCTACAAGCACCATAGACATCCATCTACACTAAACATTTTTTTTTGTGTCACACAGGACATTCCACTGTCCCAAGGAAAGCATTATGCCTTGTTAGTATTGCTCCTAGCAACTGAAAAGACTACCAAATGAGTGCTCTATCTGCAAAATATTTGTATTTTCACCACAAGCACAACAAAATATCAATGATAAGCCCAAAGCATACAACTGCACAGTAACCAGATCCCAAACAGTGGTGTACAAAATCCCTACCACTTCAGAAACTCAATATTATGTGGAACTCTCTTTGTTGTGCCCAAAAGACACATATGCATGATACTCTGCCACAAAGGTAACTATTCATTAAGTAGAACACACAACCATCAAAGATCACAGCGAAAACAGGAGAAATAACATACACTTATTTTGATAAAACCTCCCCAAACTAATTTATAAGCAAATGAACGTCAGTCCAACCTTGGTTATACTAGCTATTATACCTTGAAGAACGACCTCTGGAATGTGGTGGGTGAGAGTGCTTGAAGGAAAGATGGAGTAGCTGGTTGCAGGCTTTGCTGTACTTGGAGGTATGCTGTGAATGACACGTTATGGAAGGGGTGCCTACAGGAAATATACCTTCAGCAACTGGGTGCTTATATCCTTTTGATATAGCTGCTGGGACAGCTTTGACAGCAGCTGTTGTGGCTGATATAAATGCTTGGGCGTGCGCCAATGATGATGGACCTTGATGGACCTGTAACATGGACAATAACAGGGGATGAACATAGACAGATATGAGAATTAAATGTATAAGAGTTGCACAGGGGGTAATAGCAGAAAAGAAAATGAATGTTGAATGGCTTTAGATCTGCTGTGATAGGTGGTGAATGTCGAACCTTCCCTTTAATCGAACCAATCAAGACTCCCTGTTTTGTCAGAAAATACAGCAATACATCTAACTTAATATTTGGGAGGAAATGTGATCCTCTTAAATTCGGTCAGATATACAAACATTGAATTGTCATTGTTGAAAAGTGTTGCAGGAGAGAGGCTAACTTGCACTTTGCCGTAACCCTGAATACTTGTTTTGCTTTGACAGTGGTAGCTTGACTTCATATCAAATTGATCACTTGCAGCAAACCAATTCAATGTCATACTTATCTTTGAGCACAACCACCATTGTGACAGGCGATATATGGAGCCTCTGGAGCCCAAAGTTATCCCAGGGCGAGATCCCTTTAAGCTTTAATGCAATTGACAAACCCGGATAACTGTTTATCAGGGCATAAACACTTCTGAACCCCAGCTCATCTAAAAAAACTCTTGATGCACCACACCGACCTCCTTCTGCAATTATTGTCTGGCTATCTTTCAAAACCATCATGAAACACTTATACATCTTTTTTTTTTTTATCAGCATGGCCACAGATTCTAATCGATTGAAACTTGGAATTTGTTTAGTTCACAAGAAACAAAGTTGGAACAGCTACAGCATGGGGGTTCCCCACATTAGCCAACTCAAGTAAATAAAGCACTTCATATGAAAGTCATACAGAACTCAGGATTCTGAGGAATTTAGCAAAGAATAACATGAAGACATATGATGATACAAGAGAGTTAGACTTACGAATGCATGAGGATAACAATTATAGAACTAAAAAAAAATGTACAGGAACACAATGAAAACGAGTAAATCTAATGAAAATGCTGAACTCCATAGCCATTCAAATGCTGATTGTTTCAAAGCAATTCAGATCAGACGACCTTTTAGAGCCAGTCAAGTAGAGGATTTACAACAGAGAAAGCAAAAGAAAATCTGCTATTAGGGAAGATCAGATTTGCTTTTTGTGGCAGATCAACTCCTTTTTTTTTAGATCTAACATCTTCAATTTCCATGGTAGATCAAACAGAGACACTCCGATGGAACTGCCTTCTCGTGACAGTAATCTCAGGGCAGATCCAGCTTTTGGAAAGGAAAGTTCAACATAACAAGGAGTCTCACGGTGAACTGGTGATCCACCATGGGACTCCATTTCAGAGAATGCAAATGGGACCTAGCCCACGTGATGACAATATATGATACATAAGTTAGACAGGGGGGGGGGTTAAAAGAGAAGATTCTTGCATCAATGAAACAGAACCAGAGTTTTGAAAGAAAAAAAAGAATCAATTGCAAATCAGGCTCAGAGCCATTTGTTCAGCAAACCCAGGTTACTAGCTGCTGCCGCAGACTGCTGGTTTTAAGTTTCACAGCGCACCAGGGGCAATCTCTTGACGAAAGTCAGTGAATCAGAAAGAGGGATCAAACGTCGTGAACGTTCAATGTAATCAAATACAGTAAAAAAAAATCATGAAATACTATCAATGGAACGATTGAAATATAATTGAAGATGCTAAGTGGAAGAGAATGTCGTGAATGAATTCCAAAATGCATTCACATGACATACTAATTATAAAATAAAGAATTCAATGTAAATCAAGAATGTGAACTCACTATGATAATTAAAGTCAACGAACCATAAAAAAAAAGGGAACCTAAAATTCAATAGATAATCAAAAAAATAAAACAAGAACTCATCATGAATGAGAAATCTAAGAGCATGAATGGGAAAGTCAGATAATGGAAAAGAGAATAAGAAGATCGAATATAAACAGATATTCGATCAGAAAATTCGTAAAGAAGAAAAGAAAAAAAAAAAAAAACTCCATAAACACAAAAGAAATGTAGGGATGAATATTTCGTTACTATTGCACAGAGAAGGGATGGGTATTGTTATGAGCAACCCCAATCCCTCAAAAGGTGCGTTAATGAGGCAGTAAATCGAGAAAGCTCAAAGGTAATAAAAAAAAATGTAGGGAAGAAGGAGAGATTCTTACCAGATTCTTTGCTTTAAATCGAAAGAGGAGAGGTGCGTTTGGGTATTCTTGTTACCGGAGATTTTCCTCCTCCACTGCAGGGAATGCCAAAGTGGGCTGTAGGGGGAAGGTCTAAGACGACGGCTGCGACAGGCGATGCTGAGTGATGGATCGATCGAGAAGAAGAAGATGGAGGGGTAGAATCTCGATTGAAAAATGGATGCAGAGAGGAAGAGGGGTGTCGGGGTGAAGATGGATGGGTTTAGGGTTCTTCCTGCGGTCTGTTAAATAGGGGAAAAGGAGGTTCGATAAGGGAGATGCCGTTAGGCATCGATGGCGGGGAAAAGGAAAGGGGTTGGAGATGGAGGGCGATGGAGGATGGTCGCACATGGAGGAGGTGAGAGAGAGAGGCCAGAGTGAGAGGGACCCCTCTTCGCCCTCTTCCTTTCTCACGAAGGGTTTTCAAAACCCTAAAACCTGTTTTTACAGAGGGGCCCCCTTGAATTTTCAAGTTTTTACAAAGAGGGACTCCCTTAACAAAATTTTCATAAAAAAAATGGTTTTAAAATTGATTTTTTTAGCAAAATCGACTTTAAAAAGTTTAAACTCATTCATTTTTCTTTGAAATTTTCCATTTTTTTGGTTTTTTGTTTTATTTTTCTATTTTTTTGTATAAAAATCCTAAGATTTACGAGAAATAAAGATTTTAAAACTGATTTTTTTTTGTAGTTTTGCAAAAACATTTACAAAAGAGTCTTTTGAGAATTCGGGTTCTTATTTTTTGAAATTTTTCTCAAAGCGGGAGATCGGATCCGATTTGGATCAAAATTGGGTCAGAGCTAAGACTTTGGGTCCGAATTCTAACGAATCCAGGGGATGAATGAAATTTTTGGTTAAAAATTTACCCGATTATTCAGAGGACGGAGGTCAGGGGCAAAAAGGTCATTTTTGGATTTTTGGAAAATTTGGGGTGTTCACAGGGAATTCCCCTGATTTCTATTTAAGGTGATGGGTCTGGCTCTTTTGGGATTAGTTGATTTGGGAAGCTGAAGACAGTGGGTATTTGTTACTGAATTCACGAAATTTTCATCTTCTATCATAGCTAAGATATATATATCATTGTGGAAGAAGAGCTGTAAAATAAGCTCAGCTATATTTTGTTCCTACTCTTATATTGTTATTAGTATGTCAGCACAGATTGTCCTACTCACGTTATGTGTTTTTCTTCTGTTGATCCATATTACCACCGTTGATTGTGTTACCTCTGTTATTATTTCTGCTGTGCAGCATTAATTTCTTTTTAGTTACCTCAACATCTACATGTGTAGTCTTAATATCACTGGTATGGACCCAGTCATCGTATCATTTCTAGCATTCTAATTGGTGTATGTTCCTAAGAATTCAAGGTTTTTGCAATAATGACTGCCGAAAATTTGTATGGCACGAGTTTTTAAGGACGTTGCTAAGGGAAATCTAGATAGTGACAACCTGCATTATCACTGAAAACAACATTTTGGGCCATCCACCCATCATCAGTTAAACTGTGATCTCCCAAGACAAGAGAAATGGGCGGATCAGCTCACTGTAGACAGCAAAGTCTACCACAAGGTCTGTCTCCATCACCACCGTGGCAATAGCACTCTCCAGCTCAGCAACTGCTCTCCCTCCAGATGTGTTCTGTATTGTAAGTCTACCATGAGGTATGTATAACTGGTTGGAACTTGCTCAAAATATCAACTGAAGGTGGGCCAATAGAAGCCACATTAACATGTATTACCCTGGAGATACATTGATTTGCCGCCAGATCATCACTCAGGGAGTTGTTCCTAATATGTTGAATGAAGTCATTGTGAGATACGTTGAATCATTAGTCCTGATATTAGGTCTCCCATTTCCTGTAAAATGTATATAAGGTTAATTTTTGAAACTGGATAGCTAATTTATCTCTCATGACATTACTAGTTGATTTTTTTTTTTTTCATTGCAAATTTATGATTACATCTCAACCCCATCTATTAGTTCTATTCCTTATGTGCTAGAATTTTCCCTGTATCCTTGCATTTGATATTGCATAAACTTACCTGCCTCATCTATTAGTTGATTATTTTCATTGCAATTTTTCTTAGCCATGCTGTAACTTACCTGCCCCTTATTCACTGCCCAGTTGCCTGTTTGCTATATAGCATTACATGCTCTGGCCTGTACATTGTTTACCTATTCCCCATGTACCATGTACTACACATAGACATCATTCTCAATCATCTACAGGATCACTCAAATTGTCATTAACTTCCATACTTTTATTGCTTATACCCTATTGCACAGTATATCTCCATTTCATCTACATGCATCCCTTTTTATTTTTTTATTTTTTTTATTTTATTTTAGTTTCTGCACCAATATGTAAATCCCGATTGCATATATATGACCACCATTTCCATCTCACCTTCACACAGTCTGCTTCATCACCAAAACATTATCAACTTCCAGCTTGGGCCAATTGGTTTGCCAATATCACAAAATCAAGGAAGATGCATATGGAATAAGTGCTGGGGCTGAAACAGGTTGACAAGTTGCTGTTTTACTTTCATAATGTTTGCCCATAGTCTGTGGTAATATACCTCATAGTTTTATATCTCTGCACCAGGCCTTGTGATTTCCATCATAGTGCACACACACCTGTCATCTTCTCCGTCCACCACATTAACTGCTTCATGCACTATTTCAGTCCAACAGCCCCTCTTCACTTCCTTTACCTGCTGCGAATCCCATGTACGTGGTAACCGCAATAAGTTGTTCATTAGTAGTATCCCCTGCATTTCTCCATAGCAGCAGTCTAGCATTCATCAATTACCTTATCCCTCATAACAGCACCATTCATTTTAATATCCCTTAATACATTTTTCACATCTCCATCATCATGGTATGTCACCAAGCCTCTTACAACAGTCCTTCCATCACCTATGCCATCACCATATATACATCTGCCATTCGCCTACTCTATATCCTTATTATATATATATATATGTATATACATATATATGTATATATATACGTATATATATATATACATATATATATAAAACACATTTGGCTATCCTTCCATATCTTAGATTATCCATATTGTTTTAAGCACAAGGTAGGTATATGAGTATCCCATCGCTTGCATTTCTGAAATCCATGTGATATATGCCATTTCTCTTCTATTTTCCATACTAACCAAGTGTTTTGCAGGAATATGTGAAAAAGGTCATTATTTGGAGTTGTAAACTCCATTTCATGTATTGTAATAGTTAGATATCAATGAGAACTTATGTTTCCTGTCTTAGGTAGAATGAATGGGCATTGTAAATATAATGAATTACTTGTTCTTCATGCATTTTTTCCCCCTTTATTTCTCAAAATCTCACAATGGTGAAACACGAATGACACGTGCACCATTTCATAAAAGGTAAATTAATCCTAAGTTGATGATCCACATCAATGGCCATAGTCAGGGTGTGGACACAACTTAGTATTTTTATCTTTTACGAAATAACACTGGATCCACACTGGATCCGTTTTCAAAATTCATCATATTTTCCTTAAATATTTTCTTCTTTTATCAGAATTTAACTTAAAATTAATTCAAAACATATACCAATGGCCATAGTCAGGGTATATTGAGAGTTAATTTCATTTTAAATTCTATAAAAGCACCAATTGTATTTTATTCTTCACCTGAATTTAAATATAGATTATTATATAATACGTTCAATGACCATAGTCAAGGATGTATTATATCTTCAATCTTATTTTAAATTCATTTAAAGAATGAAATAGCTTTTCAAAATCCAATTTCAAAAACTTAAATTCATTCATCATTTAGGATAGATTTGCATAATATTTCTAAATTCTTTTTCATAAAATCCAAGTAAATCTTTTCTTCATTTCTCAGATCAAATCCTATTTATAAATTCAAATTCAATTTTATTTCTCAAAAAGACTCAAGAATTCAAATTTCAAAGTCCCATTTGACTTTGAAACTCCAAAATCATCTTGTATTTCGAATTCCAAAATCTATCTTGAATTTAAAATCCAAATTCAACTTTGAAATTCATTTGTATATTCAAGATTCAATTTCCAAAAAATTCATTTTCCAAGTTCAATTCAAACTTGGAAGTTCTTGATTCATCTTCTGAATTTAAAATTCCAAATCGATTTTAGGATCTAGGATTCAACACTCATATTGGATCTCAGACTTCAGATACAATTCCTCTTTAGGATCCAGACTCTAAATTTCACTTTGGATCTTAGACTTCAGATCCAATTTCCTTATAGGATCCAGAATCCAATTTCATCTTGGATCTCAAAATTACAGATTCAATTCCATCTTAGGATCCAGAACTCAAGACTACATCGGATCTTAGACTTCAGATCCACAATCTATCTTAGGGTCCAGAGTCCAACTCTACATTGGATCTCAGACTTCAAATCCAATTCCACTTTTTGGATCTCAGACTTTCAGATCCAAATCCATTCTAGGATCCAGAACTCAATTCTACATTTGGATCTCAGACTTCAGATCCACTCCATTTTAGGATCCAGAACCCGAGTCCATCTTGGATCCCAAATCTCGGATCCCATTCTGTTTAGTATCCGGAACCCAATTCCAATCCTAGATTTCAATTCCATTTCTATTCTTAAATACCATTTAATTTTCTCAGATCCATTCTAAATTTCAAAACTTCAAAATCTAAATTCAAAATTTCATCTCAAGTATTCATCTCCTTTCCTAAATTCAAAAGTTCGAATTCAAAGTCCATCTCTGACTTTGGAACTTCATTTTAAAGCTTTAAGTCATTCCTTCTCATTTATTCTTCCAATCCTGATTTACCTCAAAAGCTTAGAACTTCTCTGATCTATCTCAAGCTCTAAGTTAAATTCAATCATTTCTTCATTCCTTTATCAAGTTCATCTCAAAATAACTTGGAGATTTTCAAAATATCTTTCAAAAAGAGCATACATTATGGCATTGCACAAGCATAATTCTTTGTGCATTTAGAGTTAGAATAAATTCTTAGATTATATTTAGGCAAAGCAAAAGGCATAGATCCGATCCTTGGTTCGATTACCCCTGGTAAAGGCGCCAGGAACGGTCGAACCTCGTACCGACGAGCGAATCCCGTCTCTCCATTTTTCCGCAACATTTTAAAAAACGGAGGTGAGTTATTTGCTAAATATTTTCAAATTAAGGTCAAGTGAAACCGCGCAAAATAGTTCCTCTTCTTTTTCTCTTTCTTTTCTCTTCTCTCTTTCTTTTCTTTCTTTTATTCTTCTCCCTTCAAAAAGGAGGAAAATAAAGGTTGGAAAAGGGAAAGAGAAGGAAGAGAGAGAAACCAACAAGAGAGGAAAATTTTTGCGATGATCACAGTTTTGGCGACCGTAATGGGACTAGTCTTCGTCCGGTCGAATTTGTGTCTTTGCTTTGCTTTTATATAATCTAAGTCTTTATTCTAACATATGTCAGCTATATTTCCATGCAAACCTTAGGAAGCCTAGATCTTGTCCTAAGCTGACATCATTGCATATAGGATCTAAGTATGGTTTGGTAGGACCATATTGAGGAGATTATCCATGTTCACATTAGACTTAGGTCTTAAATACAACTCTCCTCAATTTTAAGGATTGAATGCAGACAATGTATGCAAGTGTATGCTTCTTTTCATTTAAATCTATCTCTTTAGGACTTGCATTAGAGCCTTCTGATTTTATTGCATATTGATCAGATTTTGAAAACATCCCTACCTATATTGTCCCGGTCTTCACGTTGCTGGGCTGTCTCACTGAACCATAGTTCGGGAGAGAGCCTCACAACTAGACCACTTATTTGGGTTCGCGCCCCCCTACCACGTACCTAAGGGCCATAGTCCGAGGTATATCGGTAGGTGCTCAAGGATGTTGGGAAGCCTTTACCTTAGAACCAGAGTAAATACTTTATATGCCACGTACTTCGAGCTTCGGCTTGAGTATATCGGCGTATCTTGATTGAAATCAGATGATATAAATCTTAGAGTTAGGATTAAGGTCCCATCAGCCATTTCAAATATTGCATATAGAGTCAGCTTTAGGGAGTGTTGTTTGTATATCCTTGCTTGTATATCTGTGATTGTATGATATTTTATATCTTCCTTATATTTTCCAAAACCCTGGGTATATGTTTCAAAATGTCCTCTTTATTTTTAAGACCCAGGTGTATTTTTCTTTATCCTTTTCTTCTTCTTCTTTTAAAAATTCTTCCAAATTCTTCTGATCCTGCCTGCAAGTTCTTCAAAAGTTTAAATCCTTACCATTTATTCTCAAAATTCCATTTTTCCTTTTATTTTTCTTCTGTTTTTATATTCTTGTTTATATTTTCATAAAAATCTCTTTCCATCAAGAGATATCCTTTTCAAAAATAATATTTTCTTTTCATATTTTCAGTTGGTTACTCTCCCTCGTAGAGTAAACAACACAATTGTCACAAATTTGGTGGCGACTCAATCCCTAGTAATGGGATACAATTAAATTTTTAACCTAAATCCTTCCTTTTTGTCAAAATATCTCCAAAATGTTTCTTTGGTCTAAAAATCTCCACTTTTTCTCCACAGAGAGTTCTAATATTTCAAAAATGGTCACTACAAGTGGGGGAAAAGAAACAGATCCTCAACTCAGCGACAGTGAGGCGGAAGAGATGAGCTCTCCTAAATCAGTCAGGGGACAGGGTCAGAACAAGAAAGATGACATCGACCCCGCTATGTATGACATGTTCCAAAAGATGATGGCAAGGATGATGTCAGAGCAAGCCGAGGCCAAGCTGAAAGATGCAGTTCCTAAAAGCAAGCTGAAGAAGAAGCCTGTGAAAAGGCAAGTCAGAATCATCAGGAAGAAGGTACAACCAGACATTACTTCTGAGGAATCAGAGTCAGTCGAGGAAGAATCAGAAGGGGAAGAGCAGATTGTCTACAAACGGAATCCTCCGAGACAGAGTGTAAAGATAGCTGCAGAAGAGCCTGAATCCGTCAACAAGCCCAAGTCTGGGGCTCCAGCAGAGGACCTGATGAGCAAGCAGATGAAGGAGATGAATCGAGCTATTAAGGATATTCAAGCCAAGGGTAAAGGCAAGCAGACCTACACCGGCGAAGATTTTTATGATGGTCTAGATGGGAATGATAACCTGGAGAATCTTCCCCGCAAGTTTCTCAAATTTGATGGAACTGGCAACCCTAAAGCCCACTTGGCTACATTTTATGCAGAGTGCAGTCGTTTCAGGAAAGATAACAGGGCTCTGTTCATCTGTTTTCCCCGCAGTCTGGAGGGTGTAGCAGCCAGATGGTATGCTGATCATGTGAATCCTATCGAACTACGAGAGTTCGATAAGGTAGTAAATATGTTCATTGAGCGTTTTCTATTCAACACTGAGGTTTCCCCTACGCTCAATCACCTTTACAACCTAAAGCAGAATGAGACAGAAAGAGCAGGAGAGTTCATCCACTGGTGGAGAAGTACCTGCAACAAGATGAAAGTTCCCATTCCAGAGGAGCATGCATTGCAAATAATCCTCAGCAATTTCTCTCAGCCCCTGAGAAGCCTCATTGCCACCTCTCCAGCAAAATCCTTTATCAAATTAATTGAGCGAGCCGAATGGCTCAAAGCAGGAATAGAAAGTGGGCTTTACGAGGGCATGCCTCTGGCCAAAAATATCCAAGACCAGAAAAAGAAAGCGCAGTTCACTCATGCAGCTGATACCTCTAGCAATAATCTTGATAACAGCGGAAGAAACAGAAATGACAGCAAGAATGGTTAGAACCACGGTGCAACTCAAAGGGAAAAGTCTTCCAAGCATAATAACAAGCCTAGCTTTGCGCAGAAAGAAAAGATAAAGCGCGAAGGTTGGAGTAATGATCGTGAGTTCACTCCTCTGAAGCAAACGCTTGAAGAAGCCCTCGAATTCATGTTGGCCAAGGGATTGGTTAAACTCCCAAAAGTCGTGGATCCTCCTACGGTCATGGGAAGGTTCACAAATCAGTTCTGCAAGTTCCATCGAGCAGTGGGGCATGACACCGATCACTGCTTCGTCTTCAAAAATATTGTTCAGGATTGCGTCGACAAGAATCTCTTTGCTGAAGATGAAGAGGAAGATGACCTAGCCGTCATGACCAAGTCTCTCCCCGGCTACTCAGAAGACTGAAGATGTCAGAATTCTCCTACCTTTCCCCTTTTTGCCAAGTCATCTTGTAGGGGGCCAGTCAGCCCAGTCCTTTTGTGACCTTTTGGTCAAAGTGTTTGTAAATATTTCAGTTCTTTGTTATCAGTTTTGCTCGTCAATGAAATGTCAATTTTCCTTTATATCTCTAAATATCCCAATACTTTCTTCCTCTGCCACATAGGGGCATTTGCTTTTGAAAATCTATATTTCAAAAATCTCTTCATCAGCTTCTGTTAAAATCACATCTAAATTCCTGTTCTTTTCAGAATGCGGGACCAATCCTGACATCATTCATGAGAGAAATGATATTACCTATGAGGGCTTTTTCAAAAATCATAAAATTTTTAAAAAAAAATCTTCGTTATGACCAAGGAGTTCAAATATTCCTTGGTCTAACCTTTGACAAAAAAATCAACCCTCGTGTTGATCATATCTTCAAAAATAAGTTTTTCAAACCATTATATTGAAAGATCAACCCTTATGTTGGTCTTATCTTCCAAAATGAATTTTAAACTTTTATATTCAAAGATCAATCCTTGTGTTGATCTTATCTTTCAAAATGGATTTTAAATCTTTATATTCAAAGATCAACCTTTGTGTTGGTCTTATCTTTCAAAATGGATTTCAAATCTTTTTAGATCAACCCTTATCTTTCAAAGTGGATTTCAGAACCTTTATATTCAAAGATCAATCCTTATATTGATCTTATCTTCCAAAATGGATTTCAAATCTTTTTATTCAAAAGATCAACCCTTTGCGTTGGTCTTATCCTCCAAAATTGATCTCAAAACTTTTCAAAGATCAACCCTGGCGTTGTTCTTATCTTTTAAAATGGGTTATAAATCATCATATTCAAAGATCAATCATTGCATTGGTCTTATCTTCCAAAAATGGGTTTTAAATCATTATATTCAAAGATCAACCCCTGTGTTGGTCTTATCTTCCAGGATTGTATATTTAAAGATCAACCCCTGTGATTGATCTTATCTTCCAAGGTTGATTTTTAACATTATCTTCAAAAGATCAACCCTTGTATTGATCTTATTATCAATTTCGAACTGTTATTTTTAGAAATCAGATCTATTGTTGATCTTCTGCTTCAAAATTAGATTTCAAAACCTTTGCCTTCAAAAATTAACCCTCATGATGATCTCTCATGTTTGATTTAAAGGATCAGATCTTGCGCTGATCATTCTTCTTGTGGTGGATTTTCTTCCCCCAAAATGATTTCTCATTTATCCCTTAAATAAACATTTTTCTTTTCAAGATCCCATATGCAGGCAGGATCGGAAAAACTCTTTTTTTTTTCTTAAATCTTATAAATTTTCAGTTAAATTTGATATTTTTTAGTTTCATTCACTTTATTCAAGTTTATATCAATTTTATCAAGTTTTTATCAAGTTTATCAATATTTCCTCAAATCCATTAAATTTTATCAATCTTTTTACCCTTTCAGGTTATGGGATAAACCTGATGCCTCTTTCCCATGAGGTATTTCCTTTATTCTTATTTTTTCCGCTCAGGTTAAGGGATAAACCTGACCCTCGTTGTCCGAGGTGTTCCCATTCAGGATAAGGGACAATCCTGAAACCCCTCGTAGGAGCCACAATGCTACCTATGAGGATTCTTTCGTAAATACAAGTTTTGCCAATCTTTATTGATTCTCTAGATTTATATCAATTTTCCTTCATTTTACTTTTCTTAAAATCAGGATAAAAGGATAATCCTGAAACCCCTCATAGGAGCAACAATGCTACCTGTGAGAATTCCTTTCCAAAATAAATTTTCAAAATTTCTTTCCTTTCTTCTTCTCCATTTTTATAAATTTTATTTTTCTCCCCTTTCGGGTTAAGGAGTAAACCTGAATCATTCCTTTCTAAATTCTCATCAAATGTCTATTCCATTTCCCCTTCAGGATAAGGGAAAATCCTAAAAACGCCGACAATCATTCTTGCTCAAATCTCAAGTATCTTAAAGAATGTCGGTGTCCCCTTTTTCTTCAAATCTCCATCAGAAAACCCAGTACTTACACTGGGGCATTTTTGAAGAATTCAGTACTCATACAGGTAAGCCTAGCACTCATGCTAGTGCCTGGCTGACCGATCAGTTAGCCTCTCAGGATCAGTCTTTTGCACTGACCCTTCATAAAAAATTAGAGCTCTAAATCCAATGTCGATCTTCGGGTCATTCAAGTCTCAAATTCAAGCCTTCATGTTACAATCTTTCCTCGATTTTCCTTAAATTCTGCCAGTCTTCTTCTATCCATTCTCATCAACTCTCCTTTGAAGATTCGAGTTTTCGACTCGAACTTCCAACTCTTTCCTTTGAGATTCGAGCCTTGACTCGAATTTTTCAGTTCTCCTTAGAAGGTTTGGGTTTTTACTCAAGTTTTCTGTTCCTTCACAAATCTGAACCTTTCCAGTTTTCCCTTGAAATTCGGGCCCTGGCCCGAACTTTCCAACTTTCTTTCAAAAATTTGAGTTTTAAATTTTCTTGCCTTCAGTAAATAAACCTTCAAAATTTTGATTCGAGCCCTGACTCGAACTTTCCTGCTGTCCTTCGAAAATTTGAGTTTTATCTCGAGTTTTCTTGCCTTCGATAAATGAACTTTCAAGTTTTTCTTTGAGATTCGAGCCCCGACTCGAACCTCCCAGTTTTCCTTTGAAAATTCGAGTTTTACTCAAATTTCCCTGTTTTCCTTGTAGAATCCGAGTCCTGATACTCTTTTCAAAGGATTACCTTCAAAATCCAGTTTTATATCAAGCTTACCTTCAGGACTTTAAATTCACATTTACCTTCAGAATTCAATCTCATGTTGGATTCTTCTCCAGAATCCCACTAATGTGTCAAAATTTGATGTTAAGCAAAGGTTTCGTCATCAAAGGATTTCAGGAATATCTTGCCAAATTGCCATAAAATAGTTGTTGATCTCAAACTTTTATTACATAAAGAATTTCCTCAAATCTCCTTAAGTATTCCTTCCAAAAAGGGTGAAGCTTCTGTGAAGAAAGGCTCAAACTCCAAATTTTCTGTTGGTCAACCAAGAGGATGAAGAAAAAATCTTCGACATGATCGGTAAAGGAAATATTCAATGATGCTGAAGAGCCATAAATGAGTTGATATTGACCATAGCTATGGCACATTCTTAAAGATTATTCTTTGGCATTAAGACAGTGGAAATATCTTGGGTAGTCAGAAAAAAACCTACCCAATTCATGTCTCCTCAAGTCAGCTAAGTTGCAAATCAAATATCCGCAAAGAGGATCTCTCAATTGTCGTCAAGATGAAGGCGAATTAAGCGAGTAGACCCCCGGGGCTAAAGAAGATTTGAAACATCTCCAAGATGACGGAGTTTGTGACAGATCCTTCCAGGGAAAGTTCGGATCACCGTCGAGATGAAGGCAGATGTGATGGACCTACCGACAAACCCTAAAAGATATTTGATTCCAGCTATCATCTAAGTACCTTTGAGCCAATACCATCATATATAATCCCTGAGATAAATGAAGGATCAGAACATCTCCAAGATGAAGGAGTTTGTGACGTACCCTTCCCTGAAAAAGAGAGAAAAGTCAGGACATCTCCAAAATGAAGGATGATGTAAAAGCCCAAGAAAGCCCCATGACTCAAAAAAGTGCAAAAAGATCATCATGGGAAAATGCCCAGGATATCAAACTGCCCAAACTGCAAAGAATCTTCTTCATCTATGTGAAATTCTTCTATCAATATCTTCTCATTTAATTACTTTTATGAAGCTAAGAATATTTCCTCTCCTTTCATATCAAGGAAATTGATAGCATCCTTGAAGAAGATCAACAACTAAATTTGACTTTGATCCTGGATTCTATAGAGTTAACCTAGTTGGGGGTAATACTCTAGGTGGAAAAAGGAACATTTTCCAAAAAGTGCTTACCTTAAAATTACCTTGAAGCAACTGAAAATTTTATCATTTTGGCAAAATTTTCCAGCTTTCCTGATAAAGAAATAAAAACTTGACATCTGTTTTGATACATCTTGGTGTTGCCTTCCCCGTCTTTCGCTTTGTCGAGAGACTCGCCTTCTCCTTTTCTAAAAAGGATTGCCTTCTCCGTCTTTCGCTTTGTCGAGAGACTCACCTTCTCCTTGATAAAAGGATTGCCTTCCCCGTCTTTCGCTTTGTCGAGAGACTTGCCTTCTCCTTGATAAAAGGATTGCCTTCCCCGTCTTTCGCTTTGTCAAGAGACTTGCCTTCTCCTTGATAAAAGGATTGCCTTCCCCGTCTTTCGCTTTGTCGAGAGACTTGCCTTCTCCTTGATGAAAGGATCGCCTTCCCCGTCTTTCGCTTTGTCGAGAGACTCGCCTTCTCCGTCTTTCGCTTTGTCGAAAGACTCGCCTTCTCCTTGATGAAAGGATTGCCTTCTCCGTCTTTCGCTTTGTCGAGAGACTCGCCTTCTCCTTGATAAAAGGATTGCCTTCTCCGTCTTTCGCTTTGTCGAAAGACTCGCCTTCTCCTTGATAAAAGGATTGCCTTCTTCATCTTTCGCTTTGTCGAGAGATTTGCCTTTCTCCTTGATTAAATGATCGCCTTCCTCGTCTTTCGCTTTGTCGAGAGACTTGCCTTCTCCTTGTTAAAAGGATTGCCTTCTTCATATTTCACATCTTACATTCTCCTTACCTAAAGGATTGCCTTCTTCATATCTTACATTTTACATTCTCTATGTTAAAAGGATTGCCTTCTTCATATTTTACATTTTACATTCTCCTTGTTAAAAAGATTGCCTTCTTCATGTTTCACATCTTACATCTTCCTTACCTAAAGGATTGCCTTCTTCATGTTTCACGTTTGCCTTCTCCTGTCAAAAGGATTTGCCCTCCTTCATCCTTCACTTTGTCAAAAGATTCGCCTCCTGTTACCTTATTCATCGTCCATTTTTGTCTCACATCTCCTTATTTTCCATCTCTCACATTCCCAGAAGAATTGCCTCATTCGATTAAAGTATCTCTCTTGTCCCACCATGGTTTCAAGAAATCCGTATGGTTGTTTCCCACTCAGGTTAAGGGTCAAAACCTGTACTTCCTGCGAAAGGTCATTAAATTCAAAAGCTGATTTAGTCTCAGCAATGAGACGTCCAAGCTCATCCCTTTTTCAAAGCTTTAGGGAACCCCATTTCCTTCCTCCTGTCGCGAAACCCCTGTCGGATTTGTTCGTCCAAACTCCGAAGGTCCCATCATGGTCTCTTCACTCGAGGATTCCGTATGGTCGTCCCCTTCAAGTTAAGGGTTAAGCCTGAACCTCGTGCATCGAGGTATCTTCCTTTTTCAGGTTTGGGTTAAACCTGAGTCTCGTTCTAACGAGGTTTCTCGTTTTGACGAGGTGTTTCCTTCCAAGTCCCATCATGGTTCTTCCCATCGAGGAATCCATGCTTTGTATATCCATCCGGAATAAAGTCATACTTGAACTTCATCTCATGAGGCATTTTCTCATAAATGTCCCATCAAGGTCCTCGCATATTCCTTTCCCCATTCAGGTTATCTTGATATATCTTTGTCCCATCCAGGTTAAGGGCTAAACCTAAATCATTCCAAAAAGCTGATCTCGCCTTATTTATGAGACTTGATCAAAACCATTTCAACATTTCGGGATCTTCACCCAAAGTCCCATCACGATTTCCCCATCTCTATCATTCAGTCATATCACTTTCGAGGATTTCGTCTTCCAAAAGCCATTCAGGACAGGGTCTAAACCTGAAAAGCCATAATTCTTCCACACCCAGTTCAGATCTGCTGACTGGGGCATTTTCAAAATTTGGAGTGTTATCTTTGCCACTAAGCTCGGCTTTCAACCGGCTTAGTAGCAAAGAGGTGCATCTGTGAACACCCCAAATTTTTCAAAATCTTTTAAAATATTCCCTTTTTGCCCCTAATATCATTTTCTGAGCGATTAAGCCACTTTTAAATCTAAATCTCAGTTCATTTCTCAAGTTTTACTGAAATTAAATTCATTTTATATGTTTAAATTGATTTTGGATCCGGATCCATTGTCCAGATCCAAAATTGAGTCTCATTGTCCAAATTTTTAAGAAAATACCAAAAATAGTTTTCAAATAAATCGGACAGTCCATCCGACATCCGTTTGGATCCATCACGTTGCGTTTCTCGATTCAAATATCAAAACTCGAACATTTTCTCAAACCCTGGGTCCAAGCCCCTTCTTTTGAAGAAATTTTCCCGAAATGGTCTGAAATTCTCAGAAAAATACTTTTGTAAATATTTCTCAGAAAAATATAAAAAATTAGTGTTTAGTCTTTGTTTTTTCGTAAAATCTTAGATTTTTATTCCAAAAATACAAAAAAAAATGAAAATAACATAAAAACCAAAAAATTACAAGAAAAAAGAATGAGTTTTAAAGTCAATTTTGCTAAAAAACTCATTTTGAAACCATTTTTATGAAAAATCTTGTTGAAGGAGCCTCTTTTTGGAAAATCCAAACTTTTTTTTTTTACAAACAGACCCTTTGCAAACCCTCTCTCTCATGTAAACCCTACCCCCAAAACCTTCTTCACGAGCTCCTCCATCTCCCGATCTCCCTCCATCTGCCGTTGCCTTCTTCCTCGACCACCCATCACCAAACCCTCTATGGCCGATCCCATGTGCGCCCTCCTTCCACCGAACCCTCCAGAGGATTCACTCAAGCCCTCCATCACCTGGATCCCCCCCTAAGCCCTCCATCGCCAACCGAATCACCTTCTCGGTTCTTCCCTCTTCCCCTATTTAACAAACCCGATTGTTCCTTCAAAGGCATCCATCTTCTACCCCTCCATGCGCCTCATCCTTTAGGTTTTCTTCCTTCCCCTTTCATCTGTCTTGAGTATACGATTCTTCCTCTCCTTCTTTCTTCTTCCCCCTTTCCTCTTCTTCCCCTTCCCATTTGCCCTTTTCCTTCCTCCCCTTTTGATCGATCAAGGAAACTTCACCATAAGAGCCAAAGCTTTTCTCCTGCTTCGATCAACAATCTGTAAGAAGAAGCATCCGTCTTCACCTCATCCGGCTGAAGCCCCCCACCTGACTGCTTTCAGAATCCTAAAGCTTCAGCAGAACCGCGGTGAGTATCTGCTGTTTAATTCTGATTTCTTGACTTTCTTTTTTTTTTACATTAAAGCAACATTGGTAAGGTCGGTTTGCCTATAGCAAATCAACCTACCTGTATGCAATATCAATGGACAATCGGTTCCAACATTTTGTTTTACAACTTATTTTGTTAAATTTCTGTAGTTTATAAATGTTAATCTCTCTTTACGCTATCTAGATATAATATCCATTTTGCAATTCATTGAATTATTCTCTTTTACTTCATGCTTTATATTCCATTAAGTTATTCTCTGTATTCTTTCATCCATTTCCTTTTCTGTTAGTCTTCATCCAACATTTGAATATAGCCTCCACAGCAATGTCTGATCTAATCCAGTATCAGATCAGGCTTGCTCTGTGAGAGATTTTCAAGTAACTTCATATTCTACCCGAAATCATGCTAGATTCACTTTGCTCATGTTCGTATTTTGAGTTTTTCCCAAAACCATTCACTCTTCATCTTGCTTGCTGAAGTTCAAGATAAATGACCGGTGTGGGTGTTATCATTAAGATAAAGGGGTGGTTGGTTATGTCTACTGGTCTTGAGGAGGAACCAGACGACCCTTATTCCCGTCCCCATCGTGAAGCCTTCCGCTATCTATCAGGAAGACCCAATCAACAGGAATCATCCCATATATAGGGTTCAATCGGCCAAGACCTTTCCTGCAGCTGTGTAAATATTATAGATATTGTTATTACATTATGCTTTCATATTTTGTTTACCTTGCCTCCTCCTCATGCTTCGGGGAACAACAAGTGGCAGCAGAACGTGTTATCATAAAATCTGGACGGCACTTCAATAGTTATGAAAGAGACAGCCAGAATTAAGGTAATATCAAAGAAACCAGCATCTTCTGAGGGTCGGAAGGAACCACTAGTTCCAGTGACGTCGTTGACATCATAATGACATCCGATGATGTGGATAAAGTATTCCACGAGTAATTATGCCGCAGGGGAATTCCCCTGATTTCTATTTAAAGTGATGGGTCTGGCTCTTTTGGGATTAGTTGATTTGGGAAGCTGAAGATAGTGGGTATTTGTTACTGAATTCACGAAATTTTCATCTTCTATCATAGCTAAGATATATATATCATTGTGGAAGAAGAGCTGTAAAATAAGCTCAGCTATATTTTGTTCCTACTCTTATATTGTTATTAGTATGTCAGCACAGATTGTCCTACTCACGTTATGTGTTTTTCTTCTGTTGATCCATATTACCACCGTTGATTGTGTTACCTCTGTTATTATTTCTGCTGTCCAGCATTAATTTCTTTTTAGTTACCTCAACATCTACATGTGTAGTCTTAATATCACTGGTATGGACCCAGTCATCGTATCATTTCTAGCATTCTAATTGGTGTATGCTCCTAAGAATTCAAGGTTTTTGCAATAATGACTGCCGAAAATTTGTATGGCACGAGTTTTTAAGGACGTTGCTAAGGGAAATCTAGATAGTGACAACCTGCATTATCACTGAAAACAACATTTTGGGCCATCCACCCATCATCAGTTAAACTGTGATCTCCCAAGACAAGAGAAATGGGCGGATCAGCTCACTGTAGACAGCAAAGTCTACCACAAGGTCTGTCTCCATCACCACCGTGGCAATAGCACTCTCTAGCTCAGCAACTGCTCTCCCTCCAGATGTGTTCTGTATTGTAAGTCTACCATGAGGTATGTATAACTGGTTGGAACTTGCTCAAAATATCAACTGAAGGTGAGCCAATAGAAGCCACATTAACATGTATTACCCTGGAGATACATTGATTTGCCGCCAGATCATCACTCAGGGAGTTGTTCCTAATATGTTGAATGAAGTCATTGTGAGATACGTTGAATCATTAGTCCTGATATTAGGTCTCCCATTTCCTGTAAAATGTATATAAGGTTAATTTTTGAAACTGGATAGCTAATTTATCTCTCATGACATTACTAGTTGATTTTTTTTTTTCATTGCAAATTTATGATTACATCTCAACCCCATCTATTAGTTCTATTCCTTATGTGCTAGAATTTTCCCTGTATCCTTGCATTTGATATTGCATAAACTTACCTGCCTCATCTATTAGTTGATTATTTTCATTGCAATTTTTCTTAGCCATGCTGCAACTTACCTGCCCCTTATTCACTGCCCAGTTGCCTGTTTGCTATATAGCATTGCATGCTCTGGCCTGTACATTGTTTACCTATTCCCCATGTACCATGTACTACACATAGACATCATTCTCAATCATCTACAGGATCACTCAAATTGTCATTAACTTCCATACTTTTATTGCTTATACCCTATTGCACAGTATATCTCCATTTCATCTACATGCATCCCTTTTTATTTTTTTATTTTTTTTATTTTATTTTAGTTTCTGCACCAATATGTAAATCCCGATTGCATATATATGACCACCATTTCCATCTCACCTTCACACAGTCTGCTTCATCACCAAAACATTATCAACTTCCAGCTTGGGCCAATTGGTTTGCCAATATCACAAAATCAGGGAAGATGCATATGGAATAAGTGCTGGGGCTGAAACAGGTCGACAAGTTGCTGTTTTATTTTCATAATGTTTGCCCATAGTCTGTGGTAATATACCTCACAGTTTTATATCTCTGCACCAGGCCTTGTGATTTCCATCATAGTGCACACACACCTGTCATCTTCTCCGTCCACCACATTAACTGCTTCATGCACTATTTCAGTCCAACAACCCCTCTTCACTTCCTTTACCTGCTGCGAATCCCATGTACGTGGTAACCACAATAAGTTGTTCATTAGCAGTATCCCCTGCATTTCTCCATAGCAGTAGTCTAGCATTCATCAATTACCTTATCCCTCATAACAACACCATTCATTTTAACATCCCTTAATACATTTTTCACATCTCCATCATCATGGTATGTCACCAAGCCTCTTACAACAGTCCTTCCATCACCTATGCCATCACCATATATACATCTGCCATTCGCCTACTCTATATCCTTATTATATATATATATGTATATACATATATATGTATATATATACGTATATATATATATACATATATATTTATATATATATATACATATATATATATATAACACATTTGGCTATCCTTCCATATCTTAGATTATCCATATTGTTTTAAGCATAAGGTAGGTATATGAGTATCCCATCGCTTGCATTTCTGAAATCCATGTGATATATGCCATTTCTCTTCTATTTTCCATACTAACCAAGTGTTTTGCAGGAATATGTGAAAAAGGTCATTATTTGGAGTTGTAAACTCAATTTCATGTATTGTAATAGTTAGATATCAATGAGAACTTATGTTTCCTGTCTTAGGTAGAATGAATGGGCATTGTAAATATAATGAATTACTTGTTCTTCATGCATTTTTTCCCCTTTATTTCTCAAAATCTCACAATGGTGAAACACGAATGACACGTGCACCATTTCATAAAAGGTAAATTAATCCTAAGTTGATGATCCACATCAATGGCCATAGTCAGGGTGTGGACAAAACTTAGTATTTTTATCTTTTACGAAATAACACTGGATCCACACTGGATCCGTTTTCAAAATTCATCATATTTTCCTTAAATATTTTCTTCTTTTATCAGAATTTAACTTAAAATTAATTCAAAACATATACCAATGGCCATAGTCAGGGTATATTGAGAGTTAATTTCATTTTAAATTCTATAAAAGCACCAATTGTATTTTATTCTTCACCTGAATTTAAATATAGATTATTATATAATACGTTCAATGACCATAGTCAAGGATGTATTATATCTTCAATCTTATTTTAAATTCATTTAAAGAATGAAATAGCTTTTCAAAATCCAATTTCAAAAACTTAAATTTATTCATCATTTAGGATAGATTTGCATCATATTTCTAAATTCTTTTTCATAAAATCCAAGTAAATCTTTTCTTCATTTCTCAGATCAAATCCTATTTATAAATTCAAATTCAATTTTATTTCTCAAAAGGACTCAAGAATTCAAATTTCAAAGTCCCATTTGACTTTGAAACTCCAGAATCATCTTGTATTTCGAATTCCAAATTCTATCTTGAATTTAAAATCCAAATTCAACTTTGAAATTCATTTGTATATTCAAGATTCAATTTCCAAAAAATTCATTTTCCAAGTTCAATTCAAACTTGGAAGTTCTTGATTCATCTTCTGAATTTAAAATTCCAAATCGATTTTAGGATCCAGGATTCAACACTCATATTGGATCTCAGACTTCAGATCCAATTCCTCTTTAGGATCCAGACTCTAAATTTCACTTTGAATCTTAGACTTCAGATCCAATTTCCTTATAGGATCCAGAATCCAATTTCATCTTGGATCTCAAAATTACAGATTCAATTCCATCTTAGGATCCAGAACTCAAGACTACATCGGATCTCAGACTTCAGATCCACAATCTATCTTAGGGTCCAGAGTCCAACTCTACATTGGATCTCAGACTTCAAATCCAATTCCACTTTTTGGATCTCAGACTTTCAGATCCAAATCCATTCTAGGATCCAGAACTCAATTCTACATTTGGATCTCAGACTTCAGATCCACTCCATTTTAGGATCCAGAACCCAAGTCCATCTTGGATCCCAAATCTCGGATCCCATTCTGTTTAGTATCTGGAACCCAATTCCAATCCTAGATTTCAATTCCATTTCTATTCTTAAATACCATTTAATTTTCTCAGATCCATTCTAAATTTCAAAACTTCAAAATCTAAATTCAAAATTTCATCTCAAGTATTCATCTCCTTTCCTAAATTCAAAAGTTCGAATTCAAAGTCCATCTCTGACTTTGGAACTTCATTTTAAAGCTTTAAGTCATTCCTTCTCATTCATTCTTCCAATCCTGATTTACCTCAAAAGCTTAAAACTTCTCTGATCTATCTCAAGCTCTAAGTTAAATTCAATCATTTCTTCATTCCTTTATCAAGTTCATCTCAAAATAACTTGGAGATTTTCAAAATATCTTTCAAAAAGAGCATACATTATGGCATTGCACAAGCATGATTCTTTGTGCATTTAGAGTTAGAATAAATTCTTAGATTATATTTAGGCAAAGCAAAAGGCATAGATCTGATCCTTGGTTCGATTACCCCTGGTAAAGGCGCCAGGAACGGTCGAACCTCGTACTGACGAGCGAATCCCGTCTCTCCATTTTCCCGCAACATTTTCAAAAACGGAGGCGAGTTATTTGCTAAATATTTTCAAATTAAGGTCAAGTGAAACCGCGCAAAATAGTTCCTCTTCTCTTTCTCTTTCTCTTTCTTTTCTCTTCTCTCTTTCTTTTCTTTCTTTTATTCTTCTCCCTTCAAAAAGGAGAAAAATAGAGGTTGGAAAAGGGAAAGAGAAGGAAGAGAGAGAAACCAACGAGAGAGGAAAATTTTTGCGATGATCACAATATGGATGAGTGATGTGGGTGTCTGCAGAAAGATATACTGGGGTTGTGTAACCGCGCGGTTACAGGAGATATAAACTATGGCGATTGAGTGTGAAGGTGTTGGAGATATGCAACAAGCCAGTGGATAAAATACATGGTGAAACGCAGAATGAGATGCAAGTGATTAACTAAATGTAAATATATGGAAACTAATATGTTAATGAATGTCATAATGCATGTGAATTACCATATGCAATATGCAAAAAGTTAGCCTATATGATGCATTTGATATACCAAGCTAAACATATGTAATGTGCAAAACTAACACATGCAGCATACCTATCACGTATATATGCAATGTGATGAATCATGCTGAGCAAATCAGGGTGATTTTGTTATTGCTATTTCTAAAAAGATTCCTATCTAGCTCCATTTTACAGCAAGCTTATATTCAGTCAGATTTTTACTAACCTCAGAGACTGTCCAGTATGAGTTCCACCTAAAAAAAAAAAAAAATAGTGACAAGTACAGCCAGTATACAAGGCAGAATTACTTACCGAACAAAGATATACCCAGATATGCTGTAGTTAAGGAAGTTGTTGTAGAGAATGGCAACAAGGCCTGGTGATAGGTGTTGCAGAATATACACGTACAACAGTTGTGTAACATATTATATACAAGAAATGAGGTATTTGCAGAGATACTATATATGATGAATCATCTTATATGAATGGCTCAAAATTAATAATACAGATGATAAAACAACCATCGGTTAATGTTGAACAGAGGACGCAATATGAAGTTAACAAATATTGGAAAGACAATATAACATAATGAATGTTTACATGATTCTGATGATGAAGTACTAACAGAAATATTCAAAATAACCGTACCTCAAATAACCTGGCTGAAGAGTAAAGTAAAAAAAAAGACACAGAGACAACGCCAGGTGGTGCGATTCTCCTTGTTGTAGGGGAAATGGCAGGTCCATCATCTCCTCATTCATTTTGTCCCTCCAAATTTTGCTGCCATCATCAATAAACGTATCCATAGCCGAAGGAGCACATCCTCAAAAGGTGAGGTGATATTGGACGTACTGTAATAAACATAAAAAGGGCAACAGGCCTGCTCCTGCCGTAATGGATCATAGGTAATAGCAACGTACGCCATAGGGTGAATCCTACCCTATTCAACAAGCCCACCACTTCTCCACTTTCTCGACAGTGTGGAAGAAACATGAACCAGGCTTGCACAACAACTAACAACTCGATGCAATTCATTAAAGAGCAACCTCTGCTTTTGACAAGTGCACTTTAAACAAACTTATAGACAGCAGGACTTATGAGTTCGGGAAGGGAAAAATTCTTAGATGACACCCGGTATTAGGTCCAACTCGCTGTCATCTTACTGATAATACATGAGTTACTGACCTATGGTTACACCCTGAAATCCACTATCACAGACTACCTGACTAGCTCCAATATCCATTCCTATTGCCACTTGCTTCAGAGCATGTTGACATACAGACAAAGCAACAAACCATGAAAGGGGTACAGTGATTTCCCCAACGATTATCCATCAGAGCTTAGCAACTCTGAGATTTGATTCAGGGAATCCCGGCGTTTGGATGACCACAACAATCTCACGGCATATACAAAACATACACAAGGAATGACATGGATCTAATGATCAGAATAGCCAGGTGCGATGAAACATATATGTAATTAGAATGCGTAAAATATTCTGAACATGAGAAAATGGAACACAATCGAATACCATCAATGCAAGAGCAATCAACTGTAAAACAAGAAATCGGATGGAGCATAGAAATCAAGGGAAATTAATCATAGAAAAATCAAACAAAAGCAGGAAAAAAAGGAAAATCATAATCAGATATATCTATAGTGATACAGAAATGAAATCAACGCAAACGGTGGAAATACATGTCAGATAGCAACCAATGGAAAATTTTACAACAATAAGGAGAAGGGTTGTCGAAGGAGATGCAATAATCGACCTGAAATTAAAAGATATACAGAATTGCAATGCTAAAGTATAAAATAAATAGAAGGGACAGACGCTAAGCATCAACAACATCAAAAAAAAAAGAAGAAGAAAGATGAAAGAAAACAAGAAAAGATTGTTGGAATTAGAATATTCTGGTTGGTATTGCACCTCCCTGACCCTAATTTGCTATATGCAAATTGGCGTCGTGGGATGATGGTGCGTTAACATGATAAAACAAGAGAAAGAAAAAAAAACAAACGCATATGTAAGAAAAGGGATGTAGTAAACAATGGAGAGGAGAAGGAAGGAAGGAAAACTCAAATATCAAAGTAATGAAGGAAAATACAGTGAAGAGAAATAACTTTTGCTGAAGATAAAAAGAAAAGAGAATCACTTACTTACCTGTGATTGCAGGATGGAGGGTTGCGGCAGGGACAATCAAACTTCTGGTTGTTCGAGAGGGAGTGAGATCTCCTCTGTATACTCGGTAGGCTCGATCCGACTCTACAAAGGAAGATGCAGGGAGAAAAGGGAGAAGAAGAAGGATATCGTAAAAGAGAAGAGGCACGGTGGGGTGAAGACGGGTCACCTAGGGTTCTTCCTGCGAGTTCTTCTTAAAGAGAAGAAGAAGGTTCGGGAAGGGCCGAGCGGTTGTTAGAGATGGATGGAGGAGGGTGATCGGGTGGTTAATGGAGGGTGATTGAGGAAGATAGGTGGTTCTGCAAAAGGGGAGAGAAGGAGAGAAGCGCGGGAGGATTTCGTTATAGAATTTCTCATTTTCCAATAAGAGGACTCCTGTTAAGAAATTTTTGCAAAAATGGTTGGGAAATGAGTTTTTTGGAAAAAGGCTTAAGAATCCTTCGCTTTCTTGTAATTTTTCCCGATTTTTTTTTTTGGTCTTTGGTTTATTTTCCAATTTTTTTTGTATTTTTAAAATAAAATCCTAAAGTTTGTGAGAAAACAAAGATTAAAACTAATTTTTTGGCATTTTTGCAAAAATATTTACAAGAGGGAATTTTTCTGAGAATTTAAAAGCTATTTTGAGAAAATTTCTTCAGAAATGAGTTTTGATCCGGATTTTTGAGGAAATATGGATTTAAAGTACTGGATTCGGATCCGGAGTTGATTTTGAATATAGCTTTACGGAATTTAGTTCAGAAAATCTGAAGAAATGATTTGATTTTTCTCAGAAAACGGGATTAGGGGCAAAAGGGTCATTTTTACAAAACTTTGAAAAATTTGGGGTGTTCACAAGGTCTTTGTACTGCAGCAAGCTCAGTCCAAAGCTCAGAAAATGGATCTCATTGCAACTTTTGGTAAAATGAAAGTATCTGATAAACCCGCTGGGGTATCTCCTGAGGTGGCTAAAAGAATGTCATGGCTCCCCAAGCACTTTATTAAGCTCGCCCCAGAGAAAAGTGAGACATTCACACCAAAGCCGATAACTGCATTATCCAATGTCTCAATTTTGGACTTAGCTCAAGCTTCCATCAAACACCAGCAGGTGTTGAATGATCTGTTGCGGAAAATCAAAGTGAAACCGAGCATAACTCCTGAAGACATGGCCCAGATAGTCAATCAGGCCATGACAAATGCTCTGATCACTTTCTCAGATGAAGATCTTTCCAAGCCGCATGTGTTTCACAACAACGCTTTGTATGTTGTGATTTGAGCCAGAGGAATGACTGTTCCTCATGTGCTAATAGATGGAGGCAGCAGCCTCAATATATGCCTAGAAATGACAGCCAAAGCTTTGGGCATCAAAGAAGAGGAATATATCCCGGACCCGATCACTATCTACGGGTTTGATAATCATGGTCAGACAGCGAAAGGAAAAAATTTCTTGGAGATTTTCATTGACTATTCAGTCCACTCTGTCATTTTTCATGTGGTCAATGTGAAATTCCACTAGAGGGGGGGGGGGTGAATAGTGAAATACGATAAAGATCGATGAAATAAAATAATCAGGCAATAAAGCACAACACATAAAACACAAAATTTATACTGGTTCGGTCAATACCCAGACCTACATCCATTCCCCAAGCAAACCACTTGAGCTTTCCACTATAACATCCGAGTCACCGGATAAATAGTACAACACCCTCTTCCTCAGAGGTCTTCTTCTCTCAACAGAGAAGGGGCACACCCTCTTCCACAGAGGTCTTCTTCTCTCAACAGAGAAGGACAACACCCTCTTTCTCAGAGGTCTACTTCTTTCAACAAAGAAGGAATACAGTGAATAACAGAGTTACAATACTTCCTATAGAACCTTCAGAATGATATGAATGCACGAATGAAGGATTCTCATAATGTTCTGTTTGTCACTCAGAGGATACTCTTTGTCAAAGAGCTGGACTTGACTTTTTCTCTGTTCTTTCTTTTCTTTTTCTCTTTCTTTTTCAAGGCTCTCTTTTCAAATAATGAATAGAATTTTTCTCGTTGTAAGCTCACACGTCTATTCCATTCCATGTTGAATAGTTTATTTGAGTGTGTTTATATAGCTTTTAAAAAAGTAGTCGTTACATTTTGAAATCGTAGCTTTTTTGAAATGTGAAATGTTATGTCATTTCAAAAACATCTTTTAGAGAAATTCGAGAATGCCTTTTTCCATAAAAGTAAAATATAGGGTACACTAGTCGATGTAATATTTTAGGTAATACATATTTTATGTAAAAAGTCTATTTCTTACAATAGTACATTGAACATTGGATTGTAGTTTTGTCTTTATTCTAATTAATGATTTGAGGTACATAAGTACTTCTTTACTTTAAATGAGTGTAAGTACAATGAGTGCTTTGAGATATTTATTTGTACATAGTTATGTCAAGTGTTTTCTTTATGTTGTGTTTTTCAAAGTCTTCAGAGAGAATGAGGACTACAAGAAGGTCGACATTCTTGAGAAGGATATTAAACAAGGATTTCTTATAGGAGGTATTTAATGCTTGTACAAAGAGAATGATGACTTCAAGTAAGTCGACATTCTATGGGTTTGTAGAAAGGTAACTAGAGTCTTTATCAAAAACATATTATATTTGTTTTTCTTTATGTAGCCGATTTCATGTTTTGTCTTTTACCCATATTTAAAAACATTTCTTTAAAGAAGGTAACTAGAGTCTTTTCAAAACATATTATATTTGTTTTCTTTATGTAGCCGATTTCATGTTTTGTCTTTTTCCTACATTTCTTTTCATGTTGTCTTGTATATGATGTAAGGTACAATTATTACATTTTGAAATCATGTCAAAATACCTTTTTCATAAATGGTTGTAAGAAGGTACAATTATTAGTTTTCAAAAAGGAGCTTTTTGAAACTATCGTATACTTTTATGATATAGTTTTTATGAATGAGTATGTAATATGCAATATGCATGTTCCTGAAGGTTCTGTTACATATGACTCTAAAGAAGAAAAAAATCTTCATCTTGAGGTAGCCGATCTCTTCAGTTGATCTTTAGGAATGCATGGCTCTTCAAGGAGTATGATTGCACTAGTTGTACTTGAACAGGAAGTCTCCATCCTTTTTGGGTGAGATATCCTTGCATCAAATACTCGTTAGATTTATGGCAAAACATATTCAGTCATAATATAACATTTTTCAAGAGGACATATTATCATATCATATAAAATCAAATACGACAGTGTATCATATTATGTGACATCAAAACAGAGTTTCTCAACATTCTCCCCCTTTTTGATGATGACAAAATATGCTCCCCCTGTCAAAAAGACATTATGCATAGAAATAATAATATGATAAAATATTGAAAAATGTTTAAAGAGAGTATTTCTCCAATAATGGAGACAGGCTTTCTCCCCCTTTGTCATAGACAAAAAGGAAGGGATCAGAGTAAGAGAGTTATTACAGACCAAAAGTAATTAAAAGTTATTACAGACCAAAAAAAAGTTTATCCCGAAGGTGGAGGATGTTGATGTGTTCGGTTGACTTGATCCGACTGGAGGGTTCGTAGAGTTTGCTGCAAAGAGGCTTGACGGCGAAGAATACGATCCTGAGAGCGCTGGACATCCATCAGAGCAGGGAAGTAATTGAAGGTGGATGTTGGATCTTCTTCATCAGAGCCGGGTATGTGCATGGACCTTAGATTGAAGGTGGTAGCATCGAGGACCTGAGAGGGATGGAGGATAACTTCGTTGTGAAGGGGTACTTTGAAGTATTTGAGAATGGGAGTTATGAAACACCCGAAAAGAAGAGGCTTGAATTTATGATAACGAATAAAAAGGTTGAAAAGAATGGAGGACCAGTTTATCAGAGTAGATGAGAAAATGGCGTAGATAAGGAGAGAGGTTTTTCGTGGAACCAATCCCTTGCGGGGATGCTTGGGATAGATGTTGTGGAGAAGAATCTGGGCAAGTAATTGAGCATGAGGTTGGAGATTCCTCATGTGCCAGGGAAGTTGATGACAGTTGGTGCAGAGGAGAATTTTTCGAAGTACCGATCGTTCGATTGGTACTATGTTGTTGAGGTCGGTGGCGGTGGAAGGTAGGTTTAGAATTCTACCTAGGTCGGAAGCATCGAAAAGCATCAGCTTTCCTCGGACTTTACTGGTGATTTTAGTTTGTTCATGATCAGTGGAAAAGTTTGTATAGAATAGTCGAACTAGTTCAGGAAAATAGGCAGCTTGGGATGAAGATCCTAGTAGATGTTTGAGTTCGGGGAGATAGTTGTCTAGGTCAAATAGCATGAAGTCTTCATAGTGAACTAATTTTCCTTCATGAATGGGTCGAGAACAAAGTAAGTTGTAGTCATGAAAAAGACTTGGATATCTAAGATCTGCAGCAGTGATTGCAGAGGTTGAAGAGGAAGCCATTGCAAAAGGAAGTTGAGAAGGAGTTTGAAAGTATGTAGGAGGATAGAGAGCTACGAGTGGTATTGGTGAGGAATGAACCAAACGGTTAAATAGAAGAGAGAAAATAATTGTGACAATAATTGAATGGCAAAGGAAGTGAAGGATTTTTAGATTGTAGTGGAAAGAGGAAATGCGTGAGTTGCAAAATAAGAGACTTGTGAATGACAAATCAAATCAATGGTGGAAGATAGTGTATCATATTGGTATGTAAGTTAAGAAGGACATAGATTTGAACAAATACACTATGGGAGAGTGTATCGAGTAGTGAGAGATGTTATGAATGGAGTATGGAGTGACCTATTGAAGAGAGTGAAGAAAATAATGGCCTAATAAAACAAACAACTTTAACTACATGATATTACTTGATATGGAAGCATTCCAAATTCGTGAAGTGTGATTTGGGAATAAGACAAACAAAGATGAGTGAGTGAGAGGCAATAATTGGTTATTTAATAAATATATATTTTGATAGGCGTGGAAGAAGAATGAATAGACATAAAGAAGGGTGATACGGATATGTGGTTTGAAAGATATGACATTTTTTAAGGAAAAGAATGCTTTAAAAAAATGTGTCATGATTAATGTGTCTTCACATTTGTATTGTTTTATGAGTATACGTAAAGATGAGAGGGACACACTTTAACTATAAATAGTGATGAGACAAAAAGATATTTATGAATGAAGAGTAGTAATTGTTTGTATAAGAAGAATCTTTATGGATATGTGTAGAAGGAGTGAGAGTAGTCATGGAGAAAAGTGAGATGACATATATGGATTGTCGAGTAGGATAAGAAGTAATAAAAAATTCATGATTGATATGAGATGAAAGACATGAGATAAAGTTATGATTGACATGAATTAATGTTTATTTGATAAACATATTTTTAAAGAAACTCGATTTGAGGAAGTTCATAGTTTTTAAAGAATAAAGTTAAGTTTTAAATTAGTAGAGGAGTCACAAACATGAATTGACAAGAATGGAGGCTCAATTCGTATGAGAGAGAGAAAAAGTACTAAAGGTACTAATGAGAATAAAAAATATGAAGGACAAGGTTTTAATGAGTCTCGATTGGAGAGAGATATAAAATGTATGAGAGAGTCATGGTCACGGATGAGAAGGAGCTATGTATAATGTAGAGAGAGAGAGATAAAAAGGTGATACAAAACGTACTAATGGGTGGAGTACGAGTGTTTTTACAATACTTTTTGTAAAAGATGTAAAACATGAAGAGATGATAATAGATAGTTCTTTAGGCTATGATATAAAAGATGATATAGTAAAAATGTACGTGAGATATAATAGAGTGTACGTAATATATGAGATATCACATGATATAATAAAAAAAATTTACGTGAGAACATAGTAACTAGAATAAGGTAAAAGAACCAAAAAAAAATAATCATCCGAATTTAACCAAAAATTTGAAAAGCAAGATTTTTCATAAACTAATTATGTTATTATGTTGAAGGTGAATCAATTTATCGTAAGAGAAGTTTTCACAAAAGGACAAAAATAATAAAGGAGTTATGAGATGAGTGATGTGAACAATGTCATGATAGCTTTTAATATAATTAGTTTTTATGGATATAAGTGAAAGGAGATAGGACAAGAAGTCATAATGGATGTGTACTTGAAAAGATGACAAGTTGAAGGACATAAAGAGTGTGTCTTATAAGAGTTTTGAAGTGTACGTGAATAGGGAAATCTAGTTTGACTAACAAAAATCGACAAGAAGAAGAAAACTTTTTTTAAAATAAGATTTTAACAAAACTTATTATAATAAGTGTGATTAATTTATAAGTCACTTAGTTTGCATATTCCTAGTTCTCTTCTAATTCGTGTAAAGTCTTCATGTTTCAATGGTTTAGTGAAAATATTTGCTAACTGTTGATTAGTGGGTATGAATTCCAGTTTAATTATTTTGTTTAAGACTTGTTCTCTTAAGAAGTGGTGTCTTATTTGAATGTGCTTAGTTCGTGAGTGTAGAATAAGATTTTTAGATAAGTTTATAGCACTAGTATTATCACAGAAGATAGTTGTATTTTCAAAATTTAAACCAAAATCTTTTAAGGTTTGTTTCATCCAGATAACTTGTGTACAGGCTAGGCTAGCAGCAATATATTCGGCTTCAGTAGTTGATAAGGATACACAATTTTGTTTCTTACTGAACCATGATACAAGAGAGTGCCCTAGCATATGACATGTTCCACTTGTGCTTTTTCTATCAGATTTACTTCCAGCAAAGTCAGCATCGTTGTATGAGATTAGATCAAATGTAGAGGATTTTGAATAGAATAATCCAAAATCAACTGTGTCTTTTAAATATCTCATTATTCTTTTTACAGCTTTAAGATGTGATTCTTTTGGATTTGACTGAAATCTAGCACACAAGCAAACACTGAACATAATATCTGGACGGCTAGCAGTTAAATATAGAAGTGATCCTATCATACCTCGGTATACCTTTGTATCAACAGACTTACCATCTTCATCTTTGTCCAAAACAGTAGTAGTGCTCATAGGAGTAGATTTTGAAGCAGTTGAGTTCATGTTGAACCTCTTCAGAAGTTCACGAGCATACTTAGATTGATTGATGAAAACTCCATCCTTGGTTTGCTTAATATGCAGTCCAAGAAGGTAGGTGAGTTCTCCCATCATACTCATTTCAAATTCTTTCTGCATGGACTTAGAAAATTCTTCACAAAGAGTGCTGTTAGAAGATCCAAAGATGATATCGTCTACATATATTTGAACAATTAGGGTATGATTATTCACTATTTTAACAAATAATGTAGAGTCTGCTTTGCCTACAGAAAAACCAGTTTTTAACAAAAAGGTTTTAAGTCTATCATACCAAGCACGAGGTGCTTGTTTTAAACCATACAAAGCACGTTTGAGCTTGAAAACATGATCTGGATATTGTTCATTTTCAAATCCTGGAGGTTGTTTTACATAAACTTCTTCATTTATAAATCCATTTAGAAAAGCACTTTTAACATCCATTTGATATAATTTGAAATCCATATAGCTTGCATATGCTAAAACCATTCTAATAGATTCAAGTCTAGCAACAGGAGCAAATGTTTCATCAAAATCAATACCTTCCTCCTGGTTGTATCATTGAGCTACTAGTCTGGCCTTGTTTCTTATAACATTACCTGTTTCATCTAGCTTGTTTCTGAAGATCCATCTTGTCCCAATGATCGGATGATCCTTTGGTCTTGGTACAAGATCCCAAACTTCATTCCTTTGGAATTGATTCAGTTCTTCAGTCATGGCTAGCATCCAGAACTGATCGATGATGGCTTCATCAATCTTTTTTGGTTCAAGTTGAGAAATGAATGTCATATTTGCAATCCGTTCTAGCTGAGCTCTAGTTTGAACTCCCTTTGTCAGTTCTCCCAAAATCTGCTTTTGAGGATGATCTTTGATATCGACAAATGTTCTTTGATGATCATCTTCATTAGACTTAGCTGTGTTATCTAAAAATAGATCTGTACTTTCAACATCATCATCATTAGTTTGCTTATGAACAGATTGATCAATAGATTCACAGAAACTAACATGCATAGATTCTTCAATAGACTTAGAACACTTATTGAAAACCCTGTATGCTTTACTATGACTTGAATATCCTAAAAATATGCCTTCAATAGATTTAGCATCAAACTTATCTAGGCTATCTTTTGTGTTTAGGATAAAACATTTACAACCAAAGACTTTGAAATAGTCTATTCTTGGAGTTCTGTCATAGAATAGTTCATAGGGAGTTTTATTTAATAAGGGTCTAATGAGAACTCTATTTGTTATGTAGCATGCAGTATTAACAGCTTCTGCCCAAAAAGATTTAGCAAGATTGTTGTGTTGGAGCATAGTTCTAGCAGATTCCTGAAGGGTTCTGTTCTTTCTTTCTACTATACCATTTTGAGGTGCAGCTCTAGGAAAGGCAAAGTTATGAGAAATACCATGCAAGTTACAAAAATTTTCAAAAAGCTCATTTTCAAATTCTCCTCCATGGTCACTACGGATTTTAACAATAGAACAAGATTTTTCATTTTATAATTTTTTACATAAAATTTCAAATTGACAAAACGTATCACTTTTGTTTTTCAAAAATATCACCCAAGTAAATCTTGAGTAGTCATCTACAATGACAAAAACGTATTTATTGTGATTATGACTAGCTATTCTAGAAGGACCAAAAAGATCCAGGTGGAGAAGCTTTAAAGGTCTTTTGCTTGAAATGATATTTTTTGATTTGAAAGATGATTTTGACAGTTTTCCTAATTGACATGCATCACAAAAATAATCCTTTTTAAAAGATATTTTGGGTAACCCACGTACTAACTTATCTTTAGCTAATTTAGACATGTATTTAGAATTGATATGACCCATTCTCATGTGCCATAGATGTTGAGATTCATTATTAGCTATGAGGCAATGTTCTGTGATGTTTTCTAGGTATAGTTCATATATATTATTCTTTCTTATACATTTTAAGATGATGTTTTCGTTGGTGTCTGCTATGAGGCATGCATCATGATTAAAGCTAACATTATAACCTGTGTCACACATTTGACTGATACTTAGTAGGTTATGTTTTAAGCCTTTAACAAGGAGAAAGTCTTTGATAAGAGGTCTATCTATGTTACCAATATTACCAATGCCAATTATCAAACCTTTGTTGTTATCTTCAAAGGTGACGGTTCCTCCTTCTTTATGATGAAGAACATCAAAAAGGTCTGGATGTCTTGTCATGTGTTTTGAACATCCACTGTCTAAAATCCATCTGTTCTTCTTATTTGGAGCCTGCAAATCATCAAGTAAAATTTCTTTTTGGTACCCAATCGGGTCCCTTTTTGTTAGACCTTGGAACCCATATCCATTTGGATTTGGGTTTGTCTACAACCTTAGAGGAGTTAAAAAAATTATAATACTCCTTATTTGGTTCAGACGAACTTTTCACAAACATGGTCTTTTGATTCATACAAGAAGGTTTGTTGAAATGAGAGTAGCCAATACCATTCTTGTAGAAGGAGACTTTTTGAGAAGATAGGAGTTTATCCAAGTTCTCTTTTCCTTTAGTAAACTTGAAAACCGTTTTTATAAGGTTTTCAGTTTTACTTTTTAATTCTAAAATTTTTACTTGCAGATTTTTAGTCTTGAAGCTAGTAGATAAGATTTCAGAAGCAATAAGAAGATTTTTCTTTTTCAACTCAGAGTTTTCACTGCTGAGTTTTTCATTTTTCTGGGAAAGCTCTAAATTTTCAGATTTTAATGTTTTATTTTTGGATCTTAATTTTCTAGATTCTTCAAATAGTTCTTGAAAAGCATCTAGAAGTTCTTCAAAGGAAAAATCAGAAATGTCACTTACAGAGCTTTCGTTTGCCATGAAGCACATGTTTGCAGTTTTGGCTTCATCATCACTTGACTCTTCACTGGTGGATGGTTCTGAGTCATCCCATTGAGTATGCAGAGCCTTTTTCTTGAAGAACCTCTTTTTTGGTTCCTCGGTCTTGGATTTTTTTTTGAGAAGGGGACAGTCACGCCTTAAGTGACCTGGCTTATTACACTGATAGCACATGGGATCTTCCTTAGGATCTTTTCTTTCCTTGTGCCTGTTTGGAAGCCGGTTCCTTCTCATGAAGCGCTGGAATTTTCTGGTTAGTAGCGCAATTTCGGATTCTTTATCTGAGTCTTCATTCTCAGATAGAGCTAGGAAAGCTAGAGTTTTTTTTATTGGTTGCTCTTCTTCCCTTCTTTCTTTCATGTGGACTTCATAGGCCATAAGATTGCCTATTAAGTCGTCCAAAGTAAGCTTAGATAAATCTTAAGCTTCTTCAATAGCTGTAGTCTTTTTCTCCCAATAAGTTGTGAGAGATCTCAAGATTTTCTTCACCTTTTCTGTCTGGGAATATGTTACACCCAGAGATTTCAGATCGTTGGTGATGTTGGTGAATCTGGTAAACATCTTTGTGATGGGTTCATCTTTGTTCATTTTGAACAACTCATATTTTCTAACAAGATATGAGATTTTGGCTTCTTTTACTTTGTTGGTTCCTTCATGAATAACCTCCAAAGAATGCCAAATGTCATATGCAGATTCACATATAGATATTCTATTGAATTCGTTCTGATCAATGGCACAATATAAGGCATTCATAGCCTTTGCATTTAGGTTTGCCATTTTCTTTTCTTCATCAGACCATAAGTTATAGTCTGCGGATGGAGATGTGTATGGATGCTCAACAATTTTCCATACAGCAAAATCTATGGATTTGAGAAATATAGTCATTCTGCACTTCCAGTATCCATAGTTGGAGCCATTGAAGAAAGGAGGACGAGATGCGTGTTGACCTTCAATATCACGAGCATAAGAGGTAGATGCCATTTGTGCTGGAAGACTTGTTATGTCGAAACCAGCAAACCTGCTCTGATACCAAATGAAATTCCACTAGAGGGGGGGTGAATAGTGAAATACGATAAAGATCGATGAAATAAAATAATCAGGCAATAAAACATAACACATAAAACACAGAATTTATACTGGTTCGGTCAATACCCAGACCTACATCCAGTCCCCAAGCAAACCACTTGAGCTTTCCACTATAACATCCAAGCCACCGGATAAATAGTACAACACCCTCTTCCTCAGAGGTCTTCTTCTCTCAACAGAGAAGGGGCACACCCTCTTCCACAGAGGTCTTCTTCTCTCAACAGAGAAGGACAATACCCTCTTTCTCAGAGGTCTACTTTTTTCAACAAAGAAGGAATACAGTGAATAACAGAGTTACAATACTTCCTATAGAACCTTCAGAATGACATGAATGCACGAATGAAGGATTCTCAGAATGTTCTGTTTGTCACTCAGAGGATACTCTTTGTCAAAGAGCTGGACTTGACTTTTTCTCTTTTCTTTCTTTTCTTTTTCTCTTTCTTTTTCAAGGCTCTCTTTTCAAATAATGAATAGAATTTTTCTCGTTGTAAGCTCACACGTCTATTCCATTCCATGTTGAATAGTTTATTTGAGTGTGTTTATATAGCTTTTAAAAAAGTAGTCGTTACATTTTGAAATCGTAGCCTTTTTGAAATGTGAAATGTTATGTCATTTCAAAAACATCTTTTAGAGAAATTCGAGAATGCCTTTTTCCATAAAAGTAAAATATAGGGTACACTAGTCGATGTAATATTTTAGGTAATACATATTTTATGTAAAAAGTCTATTTCTTACAATAGTACATTGAACGTTGGATTGTAGTTTTGTCTTTATTCTAATTAATGATTTGAGGTACATAAGTACTTCTTTACTTTAAATGAGTGTAAGTACAATGAGTGCTTTGAGATATTTATTTGTACATAGTCATGTCAAGTGTTTTCTTTATGTTGTGTTTTTCAAAGTCTTTAGAGAGAATGAGGACTACAAGAAGGTCGACATTCTTGAGAAGGATATTAAACAAGGATTTCTTACAGGAGGTATTTAATGCTTGTACAAAGAGAATGATGACTTCAAGTAAGTCGACATTCTATGGGTTTGTAGAAAGGTAACTAGAGTCTTTATCAAAAACATATTATATTTGTTTTTCTTTATGTAGCCGATTTCATGTTTTGTCTTTTACCCATATTTAAAAACATTTCTTTAAAGAAGGTAACTAGAGTCTTTTCAAAACATATTATATTTGTTTTCTTTATGTAGCCGATTTCATGTTTTGTCTTTTTCCTACATTTCTTTTCATGTTGTCTTGTATATGATGTAAGGTACAATTATTACATTTTGAAATCATGTCAAAATACCTTTTTCATAAATGGTTGTAAGAAGGTACAATTATTAGTTTTCAAAAAGGAGCTTTTTGAAACTATCGTATACTTTTATGATATAGTTTTTATGAATGAGTATGTAATATGCAATATGCATGTTCCTGAAGGTTCTGTTACATATGACTCTAAAGAAGAAAAAAATCTTCATCTTGAGGTAGTCGATCTCTTCAGTTGATCTTTAGGAATGCATGGCTCATCAAGCTTTTTCTTCAAGGAGTATGATTGCACTAGTTATACTTGAACAGGAAGTCTCCATCCTTTTTGGGTGAGATATCCTTGCATCAAATACTCGTTAGATTTATGGCAAAACATATTCAGTCATAATATAACATTTTTCAAGAGGACATATTATCATATCATATAAAATCAAATACGACAGTGTATCATATTATGTGACATCAAATCAGAGTTTCTCAACACAATGTGCCACCCACCTATAATCTGCTTCTCGGGAGACCGTGGATTCACAATACGAACGTTGTGCCGTCTACTCTGCATCAGTGTGTGAAATGGTCAAAAGGTGGAATGATCACAACAGTCTTGGGCGAGGATCCAGAACAGAGGCTTGCACAACCCATGGTTCCTAGGCCCACTTTCACTACTGATATCCCTAGCATTAGGGGCATTGATGAGGCCAGTTATGAAGAAAACTCAGAAATACTGCAGACGGCTGAACAGCCAGCACATACAGTGGCCATGACTCGGTGGAGAGGCCCACAATTTTTCAAGATTGGAGGACGAATTGACTATAGCACATTCAAAGATCATCCATTGTTCTCCCAATTTATGAAGGCCAAAAAGGGATTTGATCTGTTAGTAAAGCATGGTTATCAGCCTTTTCAAGGCCTGGGAAAAAATGGGAATGGTCGTCTCGAGCCAGTAATTCCTCAACACTATCCTCAGATGGCCGGATTGGGCTTTAATGGCAGAAGATCTCAGAAGGGCACTATTTTTGTCAAAGGAACCCACTAAGGGCATCTGCTTTTCTTTTCATTTCTATTCTTTTGTTTACACATTTGGGATGATATCCCATTTCATTTCAACCGTTGTCATCAATTCAATTCTTCAATAAAGTTGCAAATTTCCTTTGTCTGTCTGGATGCCATTTGTCTCTTTACTTCTCATTATCAAATCTTTACAAAATTGCCAATATTTTGCTCTTTTATTTTTCCAATTATTTTCTCAATAAAAGTAGTTTGTTTTATGATGGGCGATTTCCCTGAATCGATTTATTCTTCAATTTTCAGAATGTCTTCCCGATCTATCAAGAAGCTCATTCTTAATCTAGAGGCCTTTTCGAAGCCAACAATGATTCATCAGCTTAAAATAAGAGCAGAATGTAGTCAGATTACAAAGCAGTCAGAAGAACCTGCAGAATTTGATTCAGCTCTTCAAGAATTACCAGAATTTGCAGCAATTCAGAAACAAGATGAGCCATCATCCTTAGTTCAGGATCCGACTGAGGATATCAATATTGGATCAGAAGACGATCCTAAAATTCTCAAGATTGGCAGCAGTTTGAGCCTGGAAGAGAAAGAAAGGCTCACCCATTTTCTCAAGCAATATGAAGAAGTGTTCGCGTGGACGTATGAGGACATGCCAGGTCTAGGTACCAAATTGGTTGAGCATCGTCTCATCCTAAAACCAGATGTCAAGCCGGTTAAGCAGAAACTGAGAAAGATGGATCCTCGAGTGGAACAACAAGTTAAGGAAGGTCTGGAAGACCTACTCAAAGCAGGGTTCATTCGAACCATTGACTATCCAGATTGGTTAGCAAATATTGTCGTTGTTCCCAAGAAAAATGGTAAAGTTCGAATTTGCATCGACTTCAGAGATCTCAATAAAGCGACTCCTAAGGATGATTATCCACTTCCTAATATTGATCTTTTGATTGATAGCACAGCTGGTCACGCTATGTTCTCTTTTATGGATGGATATTCCGGATATAATCAGATCAAGTTGGCCGCTCGTGATCAGTCCAAGACGTCTTTCACTACTCCTTGGGGCACTTTTTGTTATACAGTCATGCCATTTGGGCTTAAGAATGCTGGAGCCACTTATCAGCGTGCTATGGCCGTCATTTTCCATGATCAGATGCACAAAATCATGGATGTCTTTGTCGATGATATTCTGGGAAAGTCCAAAGAAGAAGAAGATCACATCGAAGCTCTCAATCAAGTTTTCAAGCGGCTCATTCTTTACAAGCTAAGACTCAATCCACAAAAATGTGTTTTTAGAGTCGAATCTGGCAAATTGTTAGGCTTTCTAGTCAGTAAAAAGGGGATAGAAGTTGATCCCGCTAAGGCCAAAGCTATCATTGACATGTCTTGTAAGACCCGCAACTTTTCAGGAAATATCTGAATAAAATTCACGAGGCATTTACCGGTAAAAATAGCATTTTTCTCATAATGCGAAACGAATCAATTCCTGCGAGCCAATTATACGTAAGATATTCGTCGATTTGCGAATATATGCTCAAACACTCTGGAAGCCATAACTTCCTACCTGAACGAAATCAAAGGATTCCTGCGAGCCAACTCTCTTAGTTACGTCAATACGAAGGGAATGGCGTACTCAGAATTTTTCGAAAAAAAATCACCGAAAACCCGAAATTTTTGTGGGACCCACGAAAATATTGGTGGGACCCACAGAAATATTCCTCAAAAAAATATCTGGTGTGACCCACAAAAATATCCCATGGAAATATCCAAGTGGGCCCCACTCCAAGGAACCTCTTGGAATTTCCGGAATAGCCAAGGGTAAAAAGGAGATTCTAAAACTTGGGGCCCAAGTTTCAGAATCTATAAATAAAGGAGCCCCCCTCTCTTTAAAAATCGCCAACCCCTATCTCTCTCCTCCTTTCCCAAACCTCCCCTACCTAGCCTAGCCCACCTGAGCCCACCTGACCTGGTCTGAGCCTGCCTGACTTAGCCTGAGCCTGCTTGACCTGGTCTGAGCCTGCCTGACCTGGTCCTAACCCACCTGACCTAGGTTTGAACCTACTTGACCTAAGTCCAAAACCAGTTGAGTTGACTTGAACCTGGTTTGGTTCAAAGTCAAAGTCCAAGTCCTTTTTCGTCCGAAGTTCGAAGTTGATCCTTTTTCGAAGTCGAGCCTCGTTTGAAGCGTTTGAAGCAACCAGAGTCGTTTCTTCCGCAAATTGAAGTAAGTTCGCTTCATTAAACCATATCTCTCAAGTATTTGATTGTTTGTATATAGCATATACTTTCTGAAGTAGTACCTTGCTTTAGTTCTTGGTTGAGCCCTCTAGGACGCTTCGGTGTTCACGCGCTCGCCTCGTAACTATCGTCGGATATATATATTCGAATACGCAGTATATGCGTTCTTCAAAATAGTATCTCACCCTAGTTCTTGGTTGAGCCCTCTAGGACACTTCGGTGTTCACTCGCTCGCGTTGTAACTATCGTTGGATACAGATCTAGGTGTATATTTGTTGATTCTGCCGACGCGTCTTATATCGCATAGGCTATGTAATTTACCTTTGCCGTCGCGTCGTATGATGCCAAGGCTCCCTGCTTTCTGTACTTCCGATTAAAGCACTTTCGATTATGCATTTACTTACGCCGTCACGTCGAACGATGCCAAGGCTCCTGCTTTCTGCAATGTATTTACTTACGCCGTCGCGTCAAACGATGCCAAGGCTCCTGTTTTGTTAAATATGTAGAATATTTCGTTCAGTTACACACCCTGAACAATAGTATATGCATTTCCTTTACGCCGCCGCTGTATAAAGCACAGGCTTCTGCTTATATTACATATATGGCGCGTCAGTTAGCATTCAAATGGAGATCAAATCGCCAATGTGATTCCCTTACCGCTCCTCGTGCAAGATTCTGCTTGACGAATGAAGCTCCTATTGGAAAGGCTTCGCCTTTTGGCAAAATGCTCTTTACGTAAAGACTAAATCAATTACGTATGGCCTGGCTATGGCCCAAGGTTCCTGCAACCTTGATGGATGCAAAGTACGCACAATGGTGCGCATCCATTTCCCGAGTTAAGCGTAGCGATTTCCCACCAAAGAGGGGAGATGCCGCTGAAATGGATAAAAGAAAACGCACGCTTTCTCCGTTAAAGAGAGAAAGTGCTGCTGACATTCCTGAAGGAGCTAGGAATGGCTCAGAAAGAACGTAGCAGAAGTGCTACCCAGTTATGGAACGCCTTCTACGATGTAGAAAGGTTCGTCGCACCACTGCCGGTAGAGCAGAGAAGGTGTTGACAGAATGGTTGGCAGAAGAGCTGCCAGAACCAGTTAAGTGGCACAATGATATCCTTTGTTGGAACGATGTCAGAATGACTCGTCTCCCTGGCACCTGCAAGGGCACCATACTTGTAAGAGCCGTTGTGCCAAAGTAGTGGTAGCACCTTGACGAGGTCCTGAGCTCGTTGCGTAAAAATACGCCGAGTAGCCGATCCGTAGAGATCGAGTCATGTGCATGCTCATTGAGAATTATCAGACAACCAGACTCGTAAGGGCCGCTGAGCCGGAGTGTGTTGTTTCCACCGAAAGAGGTGAAGTGCTCGTCAAGGCCGAAGTGCCGAGAGCAGAGTTAAGCATGCATATGAATAAAACCTTTGTTCCACGGTGAAAACCGTGTGGTTGATTGGGGTCGGGTACATACTTCTCAAAGGCTGCCCTATAGGCATGCAATGTTCGTCAAGTAATTGTAAGACCGGCAGGCCCCTTTCAGGATTTCTCACCGAGGAAGACGGTGATGGCGCAACCTTGAGTGACATATATTTCACCTGAACCTGATAGAGTTCAGTGATGGCCTTCGTCACTCAGAGGTATGGAGGTCGTGGTTATCCTTAAATATCTAAGGATTGAACCCAACTACTGCAGTAGTAGAATGCATTCGGATACCTAGTAAGGATCTCTTCCGGTATGCTGTACCGTCCTACTAGGGGGATGGGGTCAACACGCCTCTGGGGTATCTAAAATACATAGAATAATCAACCCCCAGATCGTCGCGTTGTCGCCTAGATATGAGTTCCCTAAGCCCAGGGGGAGGTGCAATTATCGAAACAAAGCATTAGCTTAGGTACAATGATACTTTGAATGTATGCGTGTATGTACGTTGTTGAGTCAGTCCTGCATAACCTTTGTGATGGTGTCATGGTCGGTATACTACTGGACCGATTGGGAAAGAACCCCATTAATATCCATACGACTAAGCGAGGTGTAAGACCCGCAATTTTTCAGAAAATATCTGAATAAAATTCATGAGGCAATTACCGGTAAAAATGGCATTTCTTCTCTGAATGCGAAACGAATCAATTCCTGCGAGCCAGTTATACTTTGGATATTCGTCGAATCGCGAATATAGGCTCAAACACTCTGGAGGCCATAACTTCCTACCTGAATGAAATCAAAGGATTCCTGCGAGCCAATTTTCTTAGTTACGTCAATACGAAGGGAATGGCGTACTCAGAATTTTTTGGAAAAAAATCGCCGAAAACCCAAAATTCTTGCGGGACCCACAGAAATATTCCTCAGAAAATATCTGGTGGGACCCACAAAAATATCCCATGGAAATATCCAAGTGGGCCCCACTCCAAGGAACCTCTTGGAATTTCCGGAATAGCCAAGGGCAAAAAGGAGATTCTGAAACTTGGGGCCCAAGTTTCAGAATCTATAAATAAAGGAGCCCCCCTCTCTTTAAAAATCGCCAACCCCTCTCTCTCTCCTCCTTTCCCAAACCTCCCCTACCTAGCCTAGCCCACGTGAGCCCACCTGACCTGGTCTGAGCCTGCCTGACTTAGCCTGAGCCTGCTTGACCTGGTCTGAGCCTGCCTGACCTGGTCCTAACCCACCTGACCTAGGTCTGAACCTACTTGACCTAAGTCTGAACCCAGTTGACTTGACTTGAACCTGGTTTGGTTCAAAGTCAAAGTCCAAGTCCTTTTTCGTCCGAAGTTCGAAGTTGATCCTTTTTCGAAGTCGAGCCTCGTTCGAAGCGTTTGAAGCAATCGGAGTCGTTTCTTCCTCAAATTGAAATAAGTTCGCTTCATTAAACCATCTCTCTCAAGTATTTGATTGTTTGTATATAGCATATACTTTCTGAAGTAGTATCTTGCTTTAGTTCTTGGTTGAGCCCTCTAGGATACTTCGGTGTTCACGCGCTCGCCTCGTAACTATCGTCGGATATATATGTTCGAATACGCAGTATATGCGTTCTTCAAAATAGTATCTCACCCTAGTTCTTGGTTGAGCCCTCTAGGACACTTCGGTGTTCACTCGCTCGCCTCGTAACTATCGTTGGATACAGATCTAGGTGTATATCTGCTGATACTGCCGACGCATCTTATATCGCACAGGCCATGTAATTTACCTTTGCCGTTGCGTCGTATGATGCCAAGGCTCCCTGCTTTCTGTACTTCCGATTACTGCACTTCCGATTATGCATTTACTTACACCGTCGCGTCGACCGATGCCAAGGCTCCTGCTTTCTGCAATGTATTTACTTACGCCGTCGCGTCGAACGATGCCAAGGCTCCTGTTTTGTTATATATGTAGAATATTTCGTTCAGTTACACACCCTGAACAATAGTATATGCATTTCCTTTACGCCGCCGCTGTATAAAGCACAGGCTTCTGCTTATATTACATATATGGCGCGTAAGTGAGCGTTCAAACGGAGATCAACTCCAAAATCGCCCATGCGATTCCCTTACCGCTCCTCGTACAAGATTCTGCTTGACGAATGAAGCCCCTATTGGAAAGGCTTCGCCTTTTGGCAAAATGCTCTTTACGTAAATACTAAATCAATTACGTATGGCCTGGCTATGGCCCAAGGTTCCTGCAACCTTGATGGATGCAAAGTACGCACAACGGTGCGCATCCATTTCCCGAGTTAAGCGTAGCAATTTCCCACCAAAGAGGGGAGATGCCGCTGAAACGGATAAAAGAAACGCACGCTTTCTCCGTAAAAGAGAGGAAGTGCTGCTAAAATTCCTGAAGGAGCTAAGAATGGCTCAGAAAGAACGTAGCAGAAGTGCTACCCAGTTATGGAACGCCTTCTACAATGTAGAAAGGTTCGTCGCACCACTGCCGGTAGAGCAGAGAAGGTGTTGACAGAATGGTTGGCAGAAGAGCTGTCAAAACCAGTTAAGTGGCACAATGATGTCCTTTGTTGGAACGATGTCAAAATGACTCGTCTCCCTGACACCTGCAAGGGCATCATACTTGTAAGAGCCGTTGCGCCAAAGTAGTGGTAGCGCCTTGACGAGGTCCTGAGCTCGTTGCGTAAAAATACGCCGAGTAGCCGATCCGTAGAGATCGAGTCATGTGCATGCTCATTGAGAATTATCAGACAACCAGACTCGTAAGGGCCGCTGAGCCGGAGTGTGTTGTGTCCACCAAAAGAGCTGAAGTGCTCATCAAGGCCGAAGTGCCGAGAGCAGAGTTAAGCATGCATATGAATAAAACCTTTGTTCCACGGTGAAAACCGTGTGGTTGATTGGGGTCGGGTACATACTTCTCAAAGGCTGCCCTATAGGCATGCAATGTTCGTCAAGTAATTGTAAGACCGGCAGGCCCCTTTCAGAATTTCTCACCGAGGAAGACGGTGATGGCGCAGCCTTGAGTGACATATATTTCACCCGAACCTGATAGAGTTCATTGATGGCCTTCGTCACTCAGAGGTATGGAGGTCGTGGTTATCCTTAAATATCTAAGGATTGAACCCAACTACTGCAGTAGCAAAATGCATTCGGATACCTAGTAAGGATCTCTTCCGGTATGTTGTACCGTCCTACTAGGGGGATGGGGTCAACAGGCCTCTGGGGTATCTAAAATACATAGAATAATCAACCCCCAGATCGTCGCGTTGTCGCCCAGATATGAGTCCCCTAAGCCCAGGAGGAGGTGCAATTATCGAAACAAAGCATTAGCTTAGGTACAGCGCTACTTTGAATGTATGAGTGGATGACGTTGTTGAGTCAGTCCTGCATAACCTTTGTGAAGGTGTCATGGTCGGTATACTACTAGACCGATTGGGAAAGAACCCCATCGATATCCGTACGACTAAGTGAAGCTCGAAGAGCTGTCCTTAGATTCGTAGGATACGGATGTGCCAAGCATAAAGGCTTGAGCTAGACATCCAGTCGTGACTCTGAGGAAGTCAAGGCTAAGTCGTAGAGACTTGAGAGGTTATTCTAACTCACAGCCCTGAAGAGGCTTATGCGAAGTCATGACGACTTGCGTGGATGTTCAACTCATAGCCCTGATGAGGCTTGTGCGATATACGCTAAGTCATGGAGGCTTGAGCGTCGTATTACGAACTGCGACCCTGAGTGGTCTATGCATTTACTTGAGTTGAATAGATAGGTGTTTGCCTGCTTACCAGACCATCAGTGGTTCTGACCCCGTTTAATGGGGATTTCAGGTGTTGAACCTGCGTGGCGATATGCGGAGCAAGGCGGCATCAAGTTCCAGGGTTTCTCTAGACAGAGTTGTACTGCCTCCTTTTTATTGAACCTTCACTGCTTTTCTAAGCAGTAGTGTTGTAATAAACATGTGCTTTCGATAAAATGGAACACTTTGGTGGTCAATGAGTTGCTTGGCCACATACCTACAACGTGCTCGGAGTTTTCTAAAACCGACGACTCATTATCGTCTTAGTCCGCTGCTAAAAGCTTTTCTAAGTTCCGCTGCAAAGAAAAAAAAAAGAAATCCATGAAAATTTTAACTTAGCTTTGTTTTGAAAATCCGGGGCGTTACAGAATTGGTATCAGAGCATGAGTCTGAGAAACCTGGTTCGAGATCCGTCTTGTCCACCATATCGCACTGTAAGTATATTTTGTACTTCTTGTTCTGATCTGGGTGCATCTTTGTATAGATGGCAACTCATGACTCCCGAGGGTACTGCTATCGTTGTGGGATTATGCACGATGAGTGGGTATGCCCGTATGAAGTCCAAGACTGCCAGTATTGTGGCGAAGAAGGGCATTCGGCCAACGAATGCCAAATGAAACATACCGCCGATATGGGTCGGCGGGGATCGCTTGGTCTTAGGGACGAGACCTCGCATGTTAGTGGGCCACATTACTCCAGTAGAAGGAGTAGCCGTACTCCAGCAACTTCTGATGAACTACCGTCTCTGGTAGGATTTGACTTGAACTTCCTTGAGGGATTTGGTCAATCGCAAGGCTATCAACAGGCATCATGTACGCCTAGCTTGCACAGTTGGGAGGAGGGATGCAACAACTCCTTCTATAATCCCATTATGATTTCAGATTCCTCGAATCAAAGTACTATTATATGGGGGAACAGAGCGGCTACACCAACGCCGAGTCTGAATGGCCAGGAAGAGGGATACAACCTATATCATCCCGTTATGGTCTCGGATTCTCCGAGCCATGATGCCACTGAATGGGCAAGTGGACCGGCATCACTGATCTATCCACAAGAGTCGCTTGAGAGTGCGGAAGTGCCGCCCAAGCCAAAGCTAGTTGAGCCTGCACCAAGGCAATGTGGAAGTAAACAATACTTCGGGTTCTTTGGGTCAAGAAAGAAATCCAGTTCCTAGAAGAGACTGGTAGTGTTTTGGAGTCAATAGACTCATGTACCTCGTTTCTCAACGCCTAAAAGTCTGCCAGTGCGGCATGACGTTTTGTTTAAGGCAATGCTTGTGTAAATATGATGTATATTAAGTAAATAAAACTTTGCTTCGATATATACATTGTGAAACTAAAACACGTTGTTTGTATGTGGTAGATAAATGGCTCCTACGACGAGGAGAACCATACCAAGCGAGGAGTCCCATACTCAAGGATTCCTGCTAGAAACGCTCAACAATCTGGTTACTGCCATTCGTGAAACAAGGCCAGAACCAGTCGCACCACGAAACGAGCATCTGGGAGGAGTGACTTATGAGAAGTTCCTCAAACTTGACCCACCCGTTTTCATTGGCAGAGCCGATCCTGAACTGGCAGAAAGTTGGGTCGAAGAGACCGAACGTGCCTTCTTGGTACTGGGAGTACCAGAAGAAAAGAAGACCAACTTTGGCACGTACAGGCTGAAAGACAACGCACGGAAGTGGTGGGATACCACTAAGATTATCCAGTTCTCAGAAGTTGAAGTCATTCCTTGGACTGACTTCCGGAGAGCTTTCATGGATAATTACTTTCCATTACACTCCAGAAACAAGAAGAAGATGGAGTTTCTGGAATTGGAACAGAGTGGCATGAGTCTGATCGACTATACCACCAAATTTCAAAATCTCGAGCGGTACTGCTCCCGGTTATTTGAGACCGACCAAGAAAGGGCCGACAAGTACATCAACGGACTGCGAGAAGGGCTAAGGTCACGGGTTATCACCAGCATGCCCCAAACTTTTCAAACTGCTGTGGCAGCAGCTTCAAAAATACAAGTGGATTGGGAGCGATCCAAAGTGATCATAGCAAAAAGGCCCGTAGTTGATGGTGGGAACAAGAAGAGGATGTTTTCAAGTGGCCAGGGTTCACGACAACCCTTTCAAAAGAAAAGGTTCCAAGGTGGGAACAACACTCAACAAGTCGTGAGGCTAAGGCAGAACATGGCTCCAAACAATTTGCAGTCCAACCCAAACTGCCCAAAATGCCATGTTAATCACGCAAGAGGACCATGTCCACGTGACACAGGTGGATGCTTCTACTGTGGCAAAGTGGGCCACATTGCAAGACAATGCAGGAAGAAGCTTATTGATGAGCAGAGGAGGAATGCCGGATCTGCCGGACCCTCTCAACAAGTACCACAACGAACACAAGTCCAACGACCCCCACCTAGAGTAGAACAAAGGCCTGCTGCAGGTCGTGTATACGCTGTAACGACTGAACAAGTCGAAACCGGTGACCTCATTGAAGGCACCGTACCTGTAAATGGACATGCAGCTTACGTCTTGTTTGATTGTGGTGCTACTCATACGTTTATCTCCGACGATTTCACCGAACAACTCCACGCCTCGGTGCAACCGATTGATAAAATGATCGAAGTATATAACCCGTTGGGTTCACGCACCAAATGTATCCGGTGTGTGAAAAATTTGGATATTGAGATAGCAGGGCAACACTTGCCTACTGACGCCATCCTGATCGATATGATACAGTACGATGTCATTCTGGGAATGAATTGGTTGGCTCAGAATAATGCCAAGATTCTGTGCCGCGAGGGCAGAGTGATTCTATCTCGACCCGGATTACCTAAGATGGAATACCGGTTATCCAAACCAGTTCCACAAAAAAGGCTCATATCAGCACTTAAGGTACAAAAATACCTTAGGAAGGGTTGTGTGGCCTTCCTGTTGAGTCTCTCGGTGGAAAAATCCAACAACCAACCCCTTGAGAGTTTGGAAGTAGTGCGAGAGTTTCCCGATATGTTTCCTGAGGAATTGCCAGGACTTCCGCCACTTCGTGAGGTTGAATTTGGAATTCAATCCTTACCTGGAACAACGCCGATATCCAAAGCCCCTTATCGTATGGCACCAGCTGAACTCAGTGAGTTGAAGTGTCAGTTGGAAGAACTGATGGAACAAGGGTTCATCCGACCAAGTATGTCACCATGGGGAGCCCCGGTACTATTTGTAAAGAAGAAGGATGGATCCCTTCGGTTATGCATCGATTATCGGATGCTTAACCAGGCAACCATTAAAAATAAGTACCCGTTGCCTCGGATTGAGGACTTATTCGATCAGCTCAGAACAGCGAGAGTGTTCTCCAAGATCGACCTCAGGTCTGGATACCATCAGCTCAGAGTTAAGGAGGAGGATATACCTAAGACTGCCTTCAGAATGAGATATGGCCATTATGAGTTCATAGTAATGCCCTTCGGACTTACAAATGCGCCTACTGTCTTTATGGACCTGATGAACCGAGTGTTCAAGCCATACTTAGACACTTTTGTCATCGTCTTCATTGATGACATTCTCGTGTATTCAGAGAATGAGGAACAACACAAGGAGCACTTGAGAATCGTCTTGAAAACCCTTCAAGATAATCAATTATATGCCAAGTTTTCAAAATGTGAATTCTGGCTAGACAAAGTAATGTTCCTTGGCCATGTGATCTCAAAAGATGGAATCGCAGTAGATCCTGCGAAGGTCGAAGCTGTGATAGACTGGAAGCAGCCAGAAAATATCACGGAGGTCTGCAGCTTCCTTGGACTTGCCGGATATTATTGGAAGTTCATACAGAACTTCTCCCGAATCGCCGTACCAATGACGAAATTACTGAAAAAGGGAGTCAAGTTTGAATGGACTGACCAGTGTAAGGAATGCTTTGAGGTTCTCAAACAGAGGCTTACCACTGCCCCTGTCCTTACCTTACCTTCTGGTCAGGGAGGCTTTGTTGCTTATACCGATGCCTCGGGAACAGGTCTGGGTTGTGTGTTGATGCAGCATGGCAAAGTAATCGCCTATGCATCACGACAGTTAAGAATTCATGAGAAAAACTATCCAACCCACGACTTGGAGCTTGCCGCGGTAGTGTTTGCGCTTAAAATCTGCCGACACTACCTGTATGGAGAGAAATTTGAGGTCATGTCGGACCATAAAAGCCTAAAATACCTCTTTTCTCAAAAAGAACTCAATATGCGGCAACGGCGATGGCTGGAATTCCTCAAAGACTATGAATTCACGCTTTCCTATCACCCTGGAAAAGCGAATGTTGTAGCAGATGCCCTTAGTCGCAAGACTGTTGGCACTCTGGCCAGCCTCACCGGACAATGGAAGCTGATGGAGGATTTTGTCAGTTGGAAGCCATTCCTGGCTGATCCAGGAAAGATTCGATTGTCATGCCTGACAATCCATATCGAGATCCTCGATCGCATTGTAGCCGAACAGTTCAAGGACCCCCAGTACTTGGAATTAAAAGCTCGTGCTGCAAAAGATGACACTTTCTTTCATTTAAAAGAGGATGGAGGAATATGGATGGAAGAAAGAATTTGGGTTCCAAATAACCCTGAGCTAAGACAGGAAGTACTTCAGGAGGCTCATAACAGCAAGTACACCATTCACCCTGGAGGTACAAAAATGTTTCGGGACTTACAGAGAAAGTACTGGTGGAGGGGTATGAAACGTGATGTGGCTACATTTGTCTCAAGGTGTTTAATCTGCCAGCAAGTAAAAATTGAGCATCAACGACCTGGTGGAAAAATGCAACGGATCGAGTATCCAGAATGGAAATGAGAGGGCATTACGATGGATTTCATCGTTGGATTGCCTCGGTCCAAGAGACAACATGACTCAATATGGGTGATCGTAGACAGACTCACCAAGTCTGCTCACTTCCTGCCAATCAACACTCGATACTCAACTGAACGATTGGCGGAGATCTACATTCGGGAAATCGTTAGACTCCATGGAGTGCCGATTTCGATCATATCCGATCGTGACCCGAAGTTCACCTCTCACTTTTGGGAGCAGCTTCAAAGAGCCCTGGGGACGAAACTCAAGTTCAGTACAGCATTCCATCCCCAAACAGATGGGCAATCAGAACGAACCATACAGACTCTTGAAGATATGCTAAGAGCCTGTATGCTAGAATGGAAAGGTGATTGGGATTCCCACCTAGCGTTGGCTGAATTTGCTTATAATAATAGCCACCACGCTAGCATTGAGATGGCACCGTATGAAGCCTTGTACGGGCGACCCTGTAGATCACCAATCCATTGGGGTGAAGTGGGTGAGCGAACCTTGGACTCGCCCATAGTGTTGCAGCATTATACTGAGCAGGTCCACATGATCAGGAAGAAGCTACTGACTGCTCAGAGTCGACAGAAGAGCTACGCTGATCAGCGGCGTAGGGAACTCACTTTTGCGGTTGGAGATAAGGTTTTTATCAAGGTCTCCCCAACCAAGAGTGTGTTTCGTTTCGGAAAGAAGGGGAAGCTCAGCCCCAGATTCGTTGGTCCCTTCGAGGTTTTGAGCCGGATAGCAGAGACCGCCTACAGAGTAGCATTGCCACCGCAGTATACACAGATACACAATGTATTTCATGTGTCAATGCTTAGAAAATACGTTCACGACCCTTCCCACGTCATCCAACATGAAGATATTGACATCCAGGAGGATATGACGGTGGAAGAAAGGCCAGTAGAGATCATGGACCGACGGGAGCAAGTGCTAAGGACAAAGGTCATTCCACTTGTCAAAGTAAGATGGCAACATCACGGAGTCGATGATTGCACTTGGGAGCCCGAATCGGATATGCGGGATAAATATCCTGAACTCTTCACCTTGTACTCTTAGCTGAATTTCGCGGACGAAATTCCTTTAAGGGGGTAATGATGTAAGACCCGCAATTTTTCAGAAAATATCTGAATAAAATTCATGAGGCAATTACCGGTAAAAATGGCATTTCTTCTCTGAATGCGAAACGAATCAATTCCTGCGAGCCAGTTATACTTAGGATATTCGTCGAATCGCGAATATAGGCTCAAACACTCTGGAGGCCATAACTTCCTACCTGAATGAAATCAAAGGATTCCTGCGAGCCAATTTTCTTAGTTACGTCAATACGAAGGGAATGGCGTACTCAGAATTTTTCGGAAAAAAATCGCCGAAAACCCGAAATTCTTGCAGGACCCACGAAAATATTGGTGGGACCCACAGAAATATTCCTCAGAAAATATCTGGTGGGACCCACAAAAATATCCCATGGAAATATCCAAGTGGGCCCCACTCCAAGGAACCTCTTGGAATTTCCGGAATAGCCAAGGGCAAAAAGGAGATTCTGAAACTTGGGGCCCAAGTTTCAGAATCTATAAATAAAGGAGCCCCCTCTCTTTAAAAATCGCCAACCCCTCTCTCTCTCCTCCTTTCCCAAACCTCCCCTACCTAGCCTAGCCCACGTGAGCCCACCTGACCTGGTCTGAGCCTGCCTGACTTAGCCTGAGCCTGCTTGACCTGATCTGAGCCTGCCTGACCTGGTCCTAACCCACCTGACCTAGGTCTGAACCTACTTGACCTAAGTCTGAACCCAGTTGACTTGACTTGAACCTGGTTTGGTTCAAAGTCAAAGTCCAAGTCCTTTTTCGTCCGAAGTTCGAAGTTGATCCTTTTTCGAAGTCGAGCCTCGTTCGAAGCGTTTGAAGCAATCGGAGTCGTTTCTTCCTCAAATTGAAGTAAGTTCGCTTCATTAAACCATCTCTCTCAAGTATTTGATTGTTTGTATATAGCATATACTTTCTGAAGTAGTATCTTGCTTTAGTTCTTGGTTGAGCCCTCTAGGACACTTCGGTGTTCACGCGCTCGCCTCGTAACTATCGTCGGATATATATGTTCGAATACGCAGTATATGCGTTCTTCAAAATAGTATCTCACCCTAGTTCTTGGTTGAGCCCTCTAGGACACTTCGGTGTTCACTCGCTCGCCTCGTAACTATCGTTGGATACAGATCTAGGTGTATATCTGCTGATACTGCCGACGCGTCTTATATCGCACAGGCCATGTAATTTACCTTTGCCGTCGCGTCGTATGATGCCAAGGCTCCCTGCTTTCTGTACTTCCGATTACTGCACTTCCGATTATGCATTTACTTACGCCGTCGCGTCGAACGATGCCAAGGCTCCTGCTTTCTGCAATGTATTTACTTACGCCGTCGCGTCGAACGATGCCAAGGCTCCTGTTTTGTTATATATGTAGAATATTTCGTTCAGTTACACACCCTGAACAATAGTATATGCATTTCCTTTACGCCGCCGCTGTATAAAGCACAGGCTTCTGCTTATATTACATATATGGCGCGTAAGTGAGCGTTCAAACGGAGATAAACTCCAAAATCGCCCATGCGATTCCCTTACCGCTCCTCGTACAAGATTCTGCTTGACGAATGAAGCCCCTATTGGAAAGGCTTCGCCTTTTGGCAAAATGCTCTTTACGTAAATACTAAATCAATTACGTATGGCCTAGCTATGGCCCAAGGTTCCTGCAACCTTGATGGATGCAAAGTACGCACAACGGTGCGCATCCATTTCCCGAGTTAAGCGTAGCGATTTCCCACCAAAGAGGGGAGATGCCGCTGAAACGGATAAAAGAAACGCACGCTTTCTCCGTAAAAGACAGGAAGTGCTGCTAAAATTCCTGAAGGAGCTAAGAATGGCTTAGAAAGAACGTAGCAGAAGTGCTACCCAGTTATGGAACGCCTTCTACAATGTAGAAAGGTTCGTCGCACCACTGCCGGTAGAGCAGAGAAGGTGTTGACAGAATGGTTGGCAGAAGAGCTGCCAAAACCAGTTACGTGGCACAATGATGTCCTTTGTTGGAACGATGTCAGAATGACTCGTCTCCCTGACACCTGCAAGGGCATCATACTTGTAAGAGCCGTTGCGCCAAAGTAGTGGTAGCGCCTTGACGAGGTCCTGAGCTCGTTGCGTAAAAATACGCCGAGTAGCCGATCCGTAGAGATCGAGTCATGTGCATGCTCATTGAGAATTATCAGACAACCAGACTCGTAAGGGCCGCTGAGCCGGAGTGTGTTGTGTCCACCAAAAGAGGTGAAGTGCTCGTCAAGGCCGAAGTGCCGAGAGCAGAGTTAAGCATGCATATGAATAAAACCTTTGTTCCACGGTGAAAACCGTGTGGTTGATTGGGGTCGGGTACATACTTCTCAAAGGCTGCCCTATAGGCATGCAATGTTCGTCAAGTAATTGTAAGACCGGCAGGCCCCTTTCAGAATTTCTCACCGAGGAAGACGGTGATGGCGCAGCCTTGAGTGACATATATTTCACCCGAACCTGATAGAGTTCATTGATGGCCTTCGTTACTCAGAGGTATGGAGGTCGTGGTTATCCTTAAATATCTAAGGATTGAACCCAACTACTGCAGTAGCAGAATGCATTCGGATACCTAGTAAGGATCTCTTCCGGTATGTTGTACCGTCCTACTAGGGGGATGGGGTCAACAGGCCTCTGGGGTATCTAAAATACATAGAATAATCAACCCCCAGATCGTCGCGTTGTCGCCCAGATATGAGTCCCCTAAGCCCAGGGGGAGGTGCAATTATCGAAACAAAGCATTAGCTTAGGTACAACGCTACTTTGAATGTATGAGTGGATGACGTTGTTGAGTCAGTCCTGCATAACCTTTGTGAAGGTGTCATGGTCGGTATACTACTGGACCGATTGGGAAAGAACCCCATCGATATCCGTACGACTAAGTGAAGCTCGAAGAGCTGTCCTTAGATTCGTAGGATACGGATGTGCCAAGCATAAAGGCTTGAGCTAGACATCCAGTCGTGACTCTGAGGAAGTCAAGGCTAAGTCGTAGAGACTTGAGAGGTTATTCTAACTCACAGCCCTGAAGAGGCTTATGCGAAGTCATGACGACTTGCGTGGATGTTCAACTCATAGCCCTGATGAGGCTTGTGCGATATACGCTAAGTCATGGAGGCTTGAGCGTCGTATTACGAACTGCGACCCTGAGTGGTCTATGCATTTACTTGAGTTGAATAGATAGGTGTTTGCCTGCTTACCAGACCATCAGTGGTTCTGACCCCGTTTAATGGGGATTTCAGGTGTTGAACCTGCGTGGCGATATGCGGAGCAAGGCGGCATCAAGTTCCAGGGTTTCTCTAGACAGAGTTGTACTGCCTCCTTTTTATTGAACCTTCACTGCTTTTCTAAGCAGTAGTGTTGTAATAAACATGTGCTTTCGATAAAATGGAACACTTTGGTGGTCAATGAGTTGCTTGGCCACATACCTGCAACGTGCTCGGAGTTTTCTAAAACCGATGACTCATTATCGTCTTAGTCCGCTGCTAAAAGCTTTTCTAAGTTCCGCTGCAAAGAAAAAAAAAAGAAATCCATGAAAATTTTAACTTAGCTTTGTTTTGAAAATCTAGGGCGTTACACGAGGCTTGAAGAGTTGTCCTTAGATTCGTAGGATACGGATGTGCCAAGCATAAAGACTTGAGCTAGACATCCATTCGTGACCCTGAAGAGGTCAAAGCTAAGTCGTAAAGACTTAAGCGGTTATTCTAACTCACAGCCCTGTAGAGGCTTATGCGAAGTCATGAAGACTTGCGTAGATTTTAAACTCATAGCCCTGAGGAGGCTCTTGCGATATACGCTAAGTCTTGGAGGCTTGAGCGCCGTTATTACGAACTGCGACCCTGAGTGGTCTATGCATTGCTTGAGTTGAATGGATTGTGATTGCTTACTTACCAGACCATCAGTGGTTCTGACCCCGTTTAATGGGGATTTCAGGTGTTGAACCTGCGTGGCGATATGCGGAGCAAAGCGGCACCGAGTTCCAGGGTTTCTCTAGACAGAGTGTACTGTTTCCTTTTATTGAACCTACACTGCTTTTCTAGGCAGTAGTGTTGTAATAAACATGTGGTTTTCGATAAAATGGAACACTTTGGTGGTCAATGAGTTGCTTGGCCACATACCTGCAACGTGCTCGGAGTTTTCTAAAACCGACGACTCATTATCTTCTTATTCCGCTGCTAAAAGTTTTTCTAAGTTCCGCTGCAAAGAAAAAAAAAGAAAAGAAAAGAAATTCATGAAAATTTTAACTTAGCTTTGTTTTAGAAATCCGGGGCATTACAGAATTGGTATCAGAGCAAGAGTCTGAGAAACCTTGTTCGAGATCCGTCTTGTCCACCATATCGCACTGTAAGTATATTTAATACTTCTTGTGTTCTGATCTGGGTGCATCTTTGTATAGATGGCAACTCACGACTCCCGTGGATACTGCTATCGTTGCGGGATCATGCACGATGAGTGGGTATGCCCATATGAAGTCCAAGACTGCCAGTATTGTGGCGAAGAAGGGCATTCCGCCAACGAATGCCAAATGAAACATACCACCGATATGGGTCGGCGGGGATCGTTTGGTCTTAGGGATGAGACATCGCGTGTTAGTGGGCCACATTACTCCAGTAGACGGAGTAGCCGTACCCCAGTAACTTCTGATGAACTACCATATCTGGTAGGATTTGACTTGAACTTCCTTGAGGGATTCGGTCAATCGCAGGGCTATCAACAGGCATCATGTACGCCTAGCTTGCACAGTCGAGAGGAGGGATGCAACAACTCCTTTTATAATCCCATTATGATTTCAGATTCCTCGAATCATAGTACTATTATATGGGGGAACAGAGCGGCTCACCAACATCGAGCCTGAATGGCCAAGGAGAGGGATACAACCTATATCATCCCGTTATGGTCTCGGATTCCCCGAGCCATGATGCCACTGAATGGGCAAGTGGACCGGCATCACTGATCTATCCACAAGAGTCGCTTGAGAGTGCGGAAGTGCCGCCCAAGCCAAAACTAGTAGTGCCTGCACCAAGGCAATATGGAAGTAAACGATACTTCGGGTTCTTTGGGTCAAGAAAGAAATCCAGTTCCTAGAAGAGACTGGTAGTGTTTTGGAGTCAATAGACTCATGTACATAGTTTTTCAACGCCTAAAAGTCTGCCAGTGCGGCATGACGTTTTGTTTAAGACGATGCTTGTGTAAATGTGATGTATATTAAGTAAATAAAACTTTGCTTCGATATATACATTGTGAAACTAAAACACGCTTCTTGTATGTGGTAGATAAATGGCTCCTACGACGAGGAGAACCATGCCGAGCGAGGAGTCCCATACTCAAGGATTCCTGCTAGAAACGCTCAACAACCTGGTTACTGCAATTCGTGAAACAAGGCCAGAACCAGTTGCACCACGAAACGAGCATCTGGGAGGAGTGACTTATGAGAAGTTCCTCAAACTTAAACCGCCCATTTTCATTGGCAGAGCCGGTCCTGAACTGGCAGAAAGTTGAGTCGAAGAGACCGAACGTGCCTTCCTGGTACTGGGAGTACCAGAAGAAAAGAAGACCAACTTTGGCACGTACAGGCTGAAAGACAACGCACGGAAGTGGTGGGATACCACTAAGATTATCCAGTTCTCGGAAGTTGAAGTCATTCCTTGGACTGACTTCCGGAGAGCTTTCATGGATAATTACTTTCCATTACACTCCAGAAACAAGAAGAAGATGGAGTTTCTGGAATTGGAGCAGGGTGGCATGAGTTTGATTGACTATACCACCAAATTTCAAAATCTTGAATGGTACTGCTCCCGGTTATTTGAGACCGACCAAGAAAGGGATGACAAGTACATCAATGGACTGCGAGAAGGGATAAGGTCACGGGTTATCACTAGCATGCCCCAAACTTTTCAAACGACTGTGGCAGCAGCTTCGAAAATACAAGTGGATTGGGAGCGATCAAAAGGATCCTAGCAAAAAGGCTCGTAGTTGATGGTGGAAACAGGAAAAGAACGTTTCCAAGTGGCCAGGGTTAACGACAACCCTTTCAAAAGAAAAGGTTTCAAGGTGGGAACAACACTCAACAAGTCATGAGGCCAAGGCAGAACATGGCTCCAAGTAATTTGCAATCCAACCCAAACTGCCCAAAATGCCATGTTACTCACGCAAGAGGACCATGTCCACGTGACACAGGTGGATGCTTCTACTGTGGCAAAATGGGCCACATTGCAAGACAATGCAGGAAGAAGCTTGCTGATGAGCAAAGAAGGAATGTCGGATCTGCCGGACCCTCTCAACAAATACCACAACGAACACAAGTCCAACAACCCCCACCTAGAGTAGAACAAAGGCCTGCTGCAGGTCGTGTATACGCTGTAACGACTGAATAAGTCAAAACCGGTGACCTCATTGAAGGCACCGTTCCTGTTAATGGACATGCAGCTTACGTCTTGTTTGATTGTGGTGCTACTCATACCTTTATCTCCGATGATTTTACCGAACAACTCCATGCCTCGGTACAACCGGTGGATAAAATGATCGAAGTATACAACCCGTTGGGTTCACGCACCAAATGTATCCATTGCATCAAGAATTTGGATATAGAGATAGCTGGGCAACACTTGTCTACCGATGCCATCCTAATCGATATGATACAATATGATGTCATTCTGGGAATGAATTGGTTAGCCCTGAACCATGCCAGGATCTTATGCCGAGAGGGCAGGGTGATTCTATCACGACCAGGGAATGCCTAAGATAGAATACCGGATATCCAAGCCAGTTCCACAAAAGCGGCTTATATCAGCTCTTAAGGTACAAAAATACCTTAGGAAGGGTTGTGTAGCCTTCCTACTTAGCCTTTCAGCCGAAGGCTCAAATATCAGATCCTTTGAAAGTTTGGAAGTGGTTCGGGAGTTTCCCGAAGTGTTTCCTGAGGAATTGCCAGGACTCCCACCACTTCGTGAGGTTGAATTTGGAATTCAATCCTTACCTGGAACAGCGCCAATATCCAAAGCCCCGTACCGAATGGCGCGAGCTGAACTCAGTGAGTTGAAGTGTCAGTTGGAGGAACTGATGGCACAAGGGTTCATCTGACCAAGTATGTCACCATGGGGAGCCCCGGTGCTGTTTGTAAAGAAGAAGGATGGATCCCTTCGGTTATGCATCGATTATCGGATGCTTAACCAGGCAACCATTAAAAATAAGTATTTGTTGCCTCGGATTGAGGACTTATTCGATCAGCTCAGAACAGCAAGAGTGTTCTCCAATATCGACCTTAGGTCTGGGTACCATAAGCTCAGAGTTAAGGAAGAGGATATACCTAAGACTGCCTTCAGAACGAGATATGGCCATTATGAGTTCGTAGTAATGCCCTTCGGACTTACTAATGCGCCTGCTGTCTTTATGGACCTAATGAACCGAGTGTTCAAGCCATACTTAGACACTTTCGTCATCGTCTTCATTGATGACATTCTCGTGTATTCAGAGAATGAGGAACAATACAAGGAGCACTTAAGAATCGTCTTGAAAACCCTTCAAGATAATCAGCTTTATGCCAAGTTTTCAAAATGTGAATTCTGGCTAGACAAAGTGATGTTCCTCGGCCATGTGATCTCAAAAGATGGAATCGCAGTAGATCCTGCGAAGGTCGAAGCTGTGATAGACTGGAAGCAGCCAGAAAATATCGCTGAGGTCCGCAGCTTCCTTGGACTTGCCGGATATTATCGGAAGTTCATACAGGACTTCTCCCGAATCGCCGTACCGATGACGAAATTACTGAAAAAGGGAGTCAAGTTTGAATGGACTGACCAGTGTAAGGAGTGCTTTGAGGTCCTCAAACAGAGGCTTACCACTACCCCTGTCCTTACCTTACCTTCTAGTCTAGGAGGCTTCGTCGCTTATACCGATGCCTCAGGAACAAGTCTGGGTTGTGTGTTGATGCAGCGTGGCAAAGTAATCGCCTATGCGTCACGACAGTTGAGAGTCCATGAGAAAAACTATCCAACCCACGACTTGGAGCTTGCCGCGGTAGTGTTCGCGCTTAAAATCTGGCGACACTACCTATATGGAGAGAAATTCGAGGTCATGTCAGACCATAAAAGCCTAAAATACCTCTTTTCTCAAAAAGAACTCAATATGCGGCAACGACGATGGCTGGAATTCCTCAAAGACTATGAATTCAAGCTTTCCTATCACCCTGGAAAGGCGAATGTTGTAGCAGATGCCCTTAGTCGCAAGACTGTTGGCACTTTGGCCAGCCTCACCGGACAATGGAAGTTGATGGAGGATTTCGTCAGTTGGAAGCCATTCCTGGCTGATCCAGGAAAGATTCGATTGTCATGCTTGACGATCCATATCGAGATCCTCGATCGCATCGTAGCCGAATAGTTCAAGGATCCCCAGTACTTGGAATTAAAAGCTCGTGCTGAAAGAGATGACAATTTCTTCCATTTGAAAGAAGATGGAGGAATATGGATGGAAGAAAGGATTTGGGTTCCAAATAACCCTGAGCTAAGACAGGAAGTACTCAAAAAGGCTCATAGTAGCAAGTACACTATCCACCCTGGTGGTACAAAAATGTTTCGGGACTTGCAGCGAAAGTACTAGTGGAGGGGTATGAAGCGTGATGTGGCTACATTTGTCTCTAAATGTTTGATCTGCCAGCAAGTAAAGATCGAGCATCAGCGCCCTGGCGGAAAAATGCAACGGATCGAGATTCCAGAATGGAAATGGGAGGGCATTACGATGGATTTCATCGTTGGATTGCCTCGATCCAAGAGACAACATGATTCAATATGGGTGATCGTGGACAGACTCACCAAGTCTGCTCACTTCCTGCCAATCAACACTCGATATTCAACTGAACGATTGGCGGAAATCTACATTCGGGAAATCGTTAGACTTCATGGAGTGCCGATTTCGATCATATCTGATCGTGACCCGAAGTTCACCTCTCACTTTTGGGAGCAGCTTCAGAGAGCCCTGGGGACGAAACTCAAGTTCAGTACAGCATTCCATCCCCAAACAGATGGGCAATCAGAACGAACGATACAGACTCTTGAAGATATGCTAAGAGCCTGTATGCTGGAATGGAAGGGTGATTGGGATTCCCACCTAGCGTTGGCTGAATTTGCTTATAATAATAGCCACCACGCTAGCATTGGGATGGCACCGTATGAAGCCTTGTACGGGCGACCCTGTCGATCACCAATCCATTGGGGTGAAGTGGGTGAGCGAACCTTGGACTCGCCCATTGTATTACAGCACTACACTGAGCAGGTTCACATGATCAGAAAGAAGCTACTGACTGCTCAGAGTCGACAGAAAAGCTACGCCGATCAACGACGTAGGGAACTCACTTTTGCGGTTGGAGACAAGGTCTTTGTCAAAGTCTCTCCGACCAAAAGTGTTTTCCGTTTTGGAAAGAAGGGGAAGCTCAGCCCCCAGATTCGTTGGTCCCTTCGAGGTTTTGAGCCGGATAGGAGAGATCGCCTACAGAGTAGCATTGTCACCGTAATATACACAGATACACAACGTATTTCACGTGTTAATGCTTAGAAAATACGTTCACGACCCTTCCCACGTCATCCAACATGAAGATATTGACATCCAGGAGGATATGACTGTGGAAGAAAGACCTGTTGAGATCGTGGACTGTCGGGAACAAGTGCTTAGGTCAAAGGTCATTCCACTTGTTAAAGTGAGATGACAACATCACGGAGTCGATGATTGCACTTGGGAGCCCGAATCAGATATGCGGGATAAATATCCTGAACTCTTCACCTTGTACTCTTAACTGAATTTCGCGGACGAAATTCCTTTAAGGGGGTAATGATGTAAGACCCGCAATTTTTCAGGAAATATCTGAATAAAATTCATGAGGCATTTACCGGTAAAAATATCATTTTTCTCAGAATGCGAAACGAATCAATTCCTGCGAGCCAATTATACGTAAGATATTCGTCGCTTTGCGAATATATGCTCAAACACTCTGGAAGCCATAACTTCCAACCTGAACGAAATCAAAGGATTCCTGCGAGCCAACTCTCTTAGTTACGTCAATACGAAGGGAATGGCGTACTAAGAATTTTTCGGAAAAAAATCACCGAAAACCCGAAATTCTTGCGGGACCCACGAAAATATTGGTGGGACCCACAGAAATATTCCTCAGAAAAATATCTGGTGGGACCCACAAAAATATCCCATGGAAATATCCAAGTGGGCCCCACTCCAAGGAACCTCTTGGAATTTCCGGAATAGCCAAGGGTAAAAAGGAGATTCTGAAACTTGGGGCCCAAGTTTCAGAATCTATAAATAAAGGAGCCCCCCTCTCTTTAAAAATCGCCAACCCCTCTCTCTCTCCTCCTTTCCCAAACCTCCCCTACCTAGCCTAGCCCACCTGAGCCCACCTGACCTGGTCTGAGCCTGCCTGACTTAGCCTGAGCCTGCTTGACCTGGTCTGAGCCTGCCTGACCTGGTCCTAACCCACCTGACTGTAAACACCCCAAATTTTCACCCTCATCCAGTGTTTGTCCATTTCATAAGTCATTACAGATCATTGCATGTATTCTGCATAGCATTGCATAGCATTGCATATCATTGCATAGCATTGCAGGTCATTGCATCTCATTTTCGAGATCCAGCACTCCTATTTCAAAACATTCAATCCAGATTTGAATTTTAAAGCTTTTATTTCAAAATCAATTTCAAAACCTGGGTCTTTATTCAATACTTTGTCATTTTCCAACCCCAGGACTTTATATTTCGAAATATTTTCTCAAGGAAACAATCTGGATTCATTTCAAATTCAAATTTTAATCGATTTCAATTTACAGATGAGACCCATTGAGGTGGTGTCGCTTCTGAATTCCTCTATTCATCAAATTTCTCAAAATTTTGAAAGTTTCAGTCCGATCAGGACTCTGTCTCAGAGACCTGATCCGGTCAGGAGTCTGTTTTGAAGTCTGTTTTACTTCCATTTTTAATCTTTTTTGTTTGTTTTCGAAATTTAGGTAATTTTACAGAGTCCAGTTAGTTCAAAACTCTATTTTAGAGTTCGGTTGAGTTAGGAGTCTAACCCTGACTGTGTTTTCTGACTTATTTCATCATTTTTTGATAAAATATTTTTGAAAATTCTTTCATTTGGCTTTTAAAATCTAAAATTTCAGAGTCCTAAGAGTTCAGGACTCTAACTCGGAGTTCCAGTTCGCTTGAGACCCTATTTTCAAAGATCTTGAATTTCAAATGTCAATTTTAACCCTTTTTCAAAGCCATTTTCAGTGTTTATTTCAAAATTTCTAAAACTCGATGTGGGCCCACTCAGTTGGCACCATATCCAGAGGGATTCTAATTCAGTTAGAACCCTATGCCATTTCAAAATTTCTAATTTTAAAATTGCTTTTGAAAATCCTTTTGAAAACTCCTTCAATTTCAAGTTTTAAAATCACTTTTTGAAAAACTCAAGTAGGGCCCACTCGGGGTGGCGCCATATTTGAGTAAGTCAGGGCTAGACTAGGGTTAGTTGATGTCTTGGTTAGTGTTAGAGGTTTAGAAGAGTCAAAACCATTTTGAAAAACTCATTTTGAAAGTTAGTTTTTAAAACTAGTGTTTTTAAAGGTTTTTAAAGGTGTTTTAAAAACCCAATGTGAGAAAATGCCAAGTGGCATTACATTTGGGGATTTTTTAGGAGAGTCTAGGGGTTAATTAGGTATTAAATAGGATAACTTAGACTAGGGGTAGTTAGGTAACTCCACCCCAAAATCGTCTCCCTATTAAGAGTCCAATTTTTTTAAAACATTTAATTTTTAACCTAATTTTTTTTTATAAATAGAAGGCTATAGGGGGTCGATTTTAAAAAAATTGGTTTTCTTTTGGATTTTTGGAGCTTCTCTCTCCTTTCCAGCCCTTCCTCCATTGCAGCAACCTCAAGGTAACTATTTTCTCTAATTTTTAGTTTTTATTTAATGTTTTTCATTGTTTTAAACATGATTTAGCCATTGGTACCATCATCTTCATGGATTAAACCATGGATTCAACCTCAAGAACCATCAAGAATCAGCAAGAACAATCCAAGAAGGTGATCTAACCCTGTTTTGGATGATTTACAGGGATTTTAATCCATTAGAATTGATTTTAATATGATTCTTTACATTATTAACCAATAAAATATATGATTTACCCTTTTTAATGGGTTAAATCTATGTTTTAAAGGTGATATCAAATTCCAGCCATTGATTCCCTGTTTTTATTTTATTTTCATGGTTTATTCATGTTTGTTTTACGTTCTATAGCATAGAAATAAGTTTTATTTACTGTTTTATGGTTTATTTTATTTATTTACATTAGTTAATGCATGGTTTGTCAAGTTTCTTAAATTTCTCTGTGTTCTAGGTTTAGAACAGTAAAGATAATGTTATTTCGGGTTGACGTTCTCATTATTTATTTCTGATTTTTTTATATATGATGCATGCATGAGTTATTGAGTTACTGTAGAAAAATCAGAGTTTTTGGATCTCGGTAACCCTGTCAAAAAAATCAGACATCAAATCGGGTTTTTAAAGCTTTAAAATCGTGGTTAAAATCAAGAAGGTAACTTGCTGTTATGATATTTCTCTCATCTTATATCCGATTTTAGATCTGTAAAGTGATATGGATTCACATTGAGTAGATATGTCTTCTGTGAAAATTTCAGATTTTTTTATCACTGTTTATTATTTTTCCCTTTTTAGAGAATCTGGTTTTAAATTTAAAACTCGTTAGGGTTTACCAAAACCCTAATCAGACTTGTGTTAGTCATAAATCCCAAACCACAGATCCGATTCTAGATCTGTAAAAAGTGAGTATTGTTATTTTTCTGTCTACTGTTCACCACTAAAATGTAAGATATTTTTGTTTAGGATTTATATTTATGTCTGTATTTTCAATCTGGAATAGCTGTTTTAATCCCTGTAAGAGTGATATATTTTAGCCCAGATTGCCGGAAGGGTTTCTCCCTAACCAGAGATAATTTTTCTGATCTGTAAATTGAGAAATCTATGTTTTTATTCTTAGTTAGTCTATGTAAAATTTCATAAGTTTCCATAGAGATTTGACCCCTGGTTCAGGTCTTGGACTGAGACTGGTTGATGAATTAGGTCAAAAATAGCATATTTTAGGGTTTAATGCAATTTTCGGATTAATTTAATGTCAAAAAATTATTTTTATAATTCCAATTCGACATTAGGGTTATAAAAAGTGCAGGTACCAATTTTTATGGATTTTGGAATCCATTTGATGGCTGAATTAAGCAAATTGCAAAACCGGGTTCCTGAAAGATCCAAAACACTGCTAAAATCACAGTTTTTGTGATATTATTGGATTTTCGTGCATAAGCATATATTTTTAGGGTTTAATCATGTTCATAATCATATTAGGATGCTTTAGGTTTAATTTTGTGCTCATTTGATTTCATTTAGTGCATAAAACCTAAGTTTTTCCCAAAAATCTATTTCTAAAAACCCCTGATTTCAAGACCATAGTCTTGCTATCGGGGGCAATTTGGTCATTTGACCTAAATTTCGAAATCCCTAGCCCTAATTTCATATTTTAATCATGTCATAGCATATTTGGTTTGAGTTTATTCCATTCAAATTTCAAAACTTGCATTTTATCAAAATATCTTTCTAAAAACCCTAATTTCAAGGCCATAGTCTTGTTATGAGGGGTATTTTGGTCATTTTGACCCCAATTTCGAAATTTCATATTTTCTCTTTCATATTTATTCAATTTTATTTCATATTTTATCATTTTTATTTAAGGGAATCAAGGAAAAGGCTTATATCTAGCAAAATCCAGTAATTTCTAGATATTACTGGATAAATCTAGAAAAGCCAACATATTTTCATTAACAAAGTTTTCTAGTTTTGCAGGTACATTGAAGACTTTATTTTTCATGTATTTAAATTTCAATAGTGATGTAATTTGTAATTAAACTTTGGAATAAGAATTTACATTTCCTGCTTAGCTTAGGATGCATTGCATATAGTTTATTTTTTTTATAATGTTAATGTGTGATGGATGATGATTCAAGCATATTTTTATAAATTCACCATGGTCTATACGAATGACACATGCACTAGCTTTTATGAAGTTTATAAACTTTGTGGAATTCGTATTTATGGCCATAGTCAGAATATGAATGATACACAGATTTATGATCTTCACATTAGCCACATTCAGCCTACACTCTTAGGCTAACTTCAAAAATGCACTGCATTTCTCAAAAATACAAAAAGTATTTCTCAATTCCTCAAATCCATATTCATTCATTTCATGCATTTGCTAATTCCAATTCCAATCTCAATTCAAAGAAGTTCATTTTCTCAAAATCTCCTAAGTCTTATAGCAAAAATCGATTTTCCCAAAAACATTGAATTTCAAAGAATATTTCAAGTATTTCCCAAGTTCCAAATTCAAATTTTCTAAGTTAGAATTTCAATTTCAAAGTTTGAATTCAGAGAAACCAAGTCTCTCAGAATCGATTTTCACCAAATGTCAAGGATTTCCTCAAAATCGATTTTTACTTCTCTCAGAAGTATATTTCAAAATCCCATTTCACGATTTTTCATGTGATATCATTTCCAAGATTTACATTTTCTAAATATTTCAATCATTCAAAGCAAACATCATGTTTTCAAAATGTGCATTTTCTGAAAATTCATAGCACATGCCTGATTCTATGTGCATTTAGAAATTAGAATATGATTTAGACAAGTTGAATAGAGTAGAGCATAAGATTGATCCTTGGTTCAATTACCCCTGTTAAAGGTGGCAGGAACGGTTGAACCTCGTACCGACAGGCGAGTCCCATTCTATGGAATTTTCCCGCATTTTAAAAACGGAGGCGAGTTATTTTCAAATTTTTTTTTCAAAGGTCAGTTTGATTTGCAAAAGTTAAAAATTTTGCGATGATAACAGGTTTGGCGACCGTGATGGGACCTGTCTTTGCCTGATCAATTTAATGCTCTACTTAGTTCAATTTGTCAAAATCGATTTCCATGGAATGTCAGCTTTACTTTATGATATCATGTGAACCTAGGAGCCTAGACTTGAACCCAGCTGACATGGAATGCATATAGACTAGGTATGGTTTGGTAGGACCATATTGAGGAGAATTATTCATGCTCACATAGACTTAGGTCTAATACAACACTCCTCAATTTAGGAATTGTATGAAAACAATGTTTGCTTCTTCAAGTATTTCAAAATTCTATCTCTTTAGGACTTAGAGCCTTCTGTTTGATTGCATGTGCTCATGTTTTTCAACCCCCCCCCCCCCCCCCTATATTGTCCCGGTCTTCACGTTGTTGGGCTCTCTTCCAGAACCATAGTTCGGGACAGAGCCTCACAACTGGGCCACTTATTTGGGTGAAAACCCCCCTGCCACGTACCAAGGGCCATAGTCCAACGTATATCGGCAGGTGCTCAAGGATGTTGGAAAACTTGAACCTAGAACCGGAGAAATTGATTTTATGCCACGTACATCGAGCCTTGGCTTGAGTATATAGGCATAACTGGATTGGATATAGATGATCTGAACCTTAGAGTTAGGATTAAGGTCCTACAGCCATTTCAAAATTTGTGCATCTAGAGTCAGCTTTTAGGGAATGTTGTTTGTGCATACTTGTTTATGCAGAATTTGATTGAATGTGTTATTTCCTTTTATTTTCCATATTTTCCCCAATTTTCTAAAAATACTGGACGATTTTTCAAAATTCCCCAATCCATGTCCATGTACTGTCCATGTTTTAAATCTTGGACGATTTTCAAAATACTTCATTTTATAAAGTACTTCCTTATATTTCATTAAACCCTGGACGATTTTCTTAAAGTTCCTCCATTTTCTTCAAAACTCCAGGTGATTTCCCATCTTTCCTGTCTTCTGGATCTCAAATTTCCTGCTTTATTTTTATCCTGCCTGCATTTTCCTCAAAATTCCTGTATTTTCCAAGTCTTATTCCAAATTATCCATGTTTTCCAGTCTATTCTGATGGCATCCAGTCAGCTTGATTCAGTCTTCCCTGAGGGTCACATCTCCTACGAGGTGCGACAAAGTCTTCCCGAACATCGAGTCCTCAGCACCAGATCCTTCTTTCCCCGGTGGTATTATTCATGGTTCAAGAACTTCTCTCGTATGTTTCCGGACCATCTGGACGAGTGTGGATTGGAACTGGCGTCCGCAGTGGGAAAGCAGACAGTCAACGGCAACTTGATCCATGCACTAGCAGAGCGGTGGAATCCGAGCACTTCTACCTTCTGGTTCCCGTGGGGAGAGATGACAGTACTGATAGATGAATTTTCAGAGATTATGGGATTGCCCGAGCCAGCCGGTCAGCCTGGAGATCCATTAGAGAAACAGTTTTTGATCAATGTCAAGGGTCTGGATCCCCGAGATGCTTTAGCTCGCATGACAGGATGCAAGTCTTGGCCATTGATAGAGGAGGATGGAAACGAATATGTGGACCTGCTCGAAATCTACAGACAGCATGGGACATTTGTGGAAGTCAGCTCGTTGTCCAGGACAGCTCGAGAGAGAATTCAGCATGCGATGGTTCTGTGCACGGTGGGATTGGCTTTCTTTCCCGACGGACGAAATTACATGGATATCAGAATAGTTCAGCTTCTAAGGAGATGGGGAAGTCGACAGACCAGCCGCCTCTCAATAGCCATGGCCGCACTCGCCTTTCTATACCGAGGGTTGACTCGTTTCGCACTCGGAGAGTCGATCCTAGTCGAAGGGTGCACCTATGCCTTGCAGTCTTGGTTCCTCCGGCATGTGCCCACCCGAGCCAGTTCATTCAGATACAATGGAGAGAAGCTTCTTTCAGTTGCACGATACCGGTTCTTGATCGACAACCTCCAGGAAGAAGAGGTCGTATGGGACTACTTTGATCGCCAGGAATCACCTCCCAGATACACTTATACTTATGGCAAGCGATTCAGACTACTTGGCTCGTTCTTCTGCGCATACTATCATCCCGAGCGGTGTGTCAGGCAGTTCTCTCAGAGGCAGAAGCGCGTAGAGATTCGTCCACTAGCGGGGGTTCTGCCAGAATTCGATCTCGCATCAGATCAGTGGTCCGAAGCATACCATTCTGCTAGACATGGCTGGGATTCCTTTGTCAGTCTTACTATTTTTCCTGGTCCTCGTGTGTCTTCTGATTTTGTAGAGTGGTGGAAAATTGTTCATCCCCCTCCCCTCTATCAAGTGTATTATTGATAAAATCATGTTTTTCCCCTCAATAAAATTCTTTTACATTTCACTTTGGTTTGACGACCTCGCCTAGGTAACAAGGCATATTTTCAGTTGTTTATCTTGCAAAGAATAGCAACGCAATTGTCGTAATCCCAGCGACGACTCAATCCCTAGTAATGGGATATTATTTCAATTGTCTACCAAAATTCTCAACAAATATTTTCTTCCAAACCAAATTTCCTTCAGAAGCCTAACCATCAGTTCCGCCCTGTAGAGAGCATCAACAACATCCAAGAGAACATTTGCAATACCCGATGGTCAATACAAGATCCAGAAAGAAAACCACATCAGTTGAAGGTGTCGCATATTCAGTAGCTTCAGAAGAAGAGATGGACTCACCTCGATCAATCCAGAGTCAGGGTCAGCAGGCGGATGATGGCATCGATCCCCAAATGTATATCATGTTCAAAAAGATGATGACCAAGATGCTGGCAGAGCAAGCTGAGCCCAGTATTGAGCAAATTCAAACTAAACAGAAAGATAAGGGTCAGGCCGTCAAGAATGTGAAGATCAGCAAAAAGCAGAGTCATCACGAGGAAATATCTGATGAGTCAGAATCAGCTGACGATGCTGACAAGGAATGTGAAAATAAATATGAATTCAGAAGGTCGACTCAGGGTCAGGGGTCAGCTTACAATCCAAGAATCAGTCTGTTGACGACCCTACGCAGTCACAACTGAAAGATGTGATGAAAATGGTTAAGGATCTGCAGGCCCGCGACAAGGGCAAGAAAATCTTCACCAGCGAAGACTTCTATGATGGATTGGATGGGGATGATGATCTCGATAACCTCCCCAAGAAATTCATTAAGTTTGATGGTTCGGGTGATCCAAAGGCGCACCTCGCCCTTTTCTTCGCAGAGTGTTCCAAGTTCAGGAGGAATAACAGGGCCTTATTTCTTTGTTTCCCTCGCAGTTTGGAGGGTATTGCAGCAAAATGGTATTCAGAGCATATTAATCCCATAGAGCTGAAAGAGTTTGATAAAGTGGTCAATTTGTTTATTGAGCGCTTTTTATTCAACGCTGAGGCACTTCCGACCCTCAGCCACCTCTGTGGCCTGAAACAGAGAGAAAATGAAAAGGCCCGAGATTTTATCCACCGCTGGAGGTCAGCTTGTAATAAAATGAGAGATCCCATATCAGAGGGGCATGCTTTGTCCTTAATTCTAAGCAATTTCTCGCAGCCTCTGAAAGGCCTCATCTCCACCGCACCATCCAGAACCTTTATTGAATTAACAGAGCGAGCCGAATGGCTCGAATTAAGTCTGGAGAATGGCTTCTATGAAGGTTTCACTTTCACCAAGAACAGCGGCCAGAACGAGTCAAAGAAGAAGACTCACTTTACTAATTCTGTCAATAATAATAAATGGAATCATCGCAAGGGGCATAATAGAGACTTCTGTTATGGGGCAGGAGGTTCAAACAGGAATGATCAGAAAGGGAAGTCGATCCCGCAATTCAATAAGCCGCTTCAGTTGGAGCAGGGACCAAAACCCCGAGAAAAAGTGAAGCATGAAGGATGGAGCTATGACAGGAAATTCACTCCATTAGATTAATCACTCGAGACTGTGCTCGAGTACATGTTGACCAAGGAGATGGTCAAGTTGCCAAGGCTGGCCGATCCTCCCGTTCCTATGGGAAAATTCAAAGACCAATTCTGCAAGTTTCACAGAACAGTGGGGCACAATACTGAGAACTGCTTTGTTCTGAAGAATATTGTTCAGGACCTTATTGATAAAAATCTTCTGGTAGAAGGCACGGAAGATGAAAATATAGATATTCTAAAAGAGCCATTTCCTCGTCAATCTACAGTAGTCATCACCGAACAGTCGTTTCAACCACAGGAGCATATCAGGCCATGCTCTGAAAATGACATGCAAGCTCAGCATCAAGTCCTGGTATTGCAGCAGGCTCGGTCCAAGGCCCAGAAGATGGACCTTATTTCAGCTTTCGGCAAATTGAAAGTGTCTGACAAGTCCGCTGGGATATCTCCCGAGGTAGCCAGAAGTATGCCATGGCTCCCTAAGCATCTCATTAAGTCCACCACAAAGAAAAGCGAGACATCAACTCTAAAGCCTATTACAACATTATCAAATGTCTCAATTTTGGACTTAACTCAAGCCTCCGCCAAGCATCAGCAGGTGTTGAATGATCTGCTACAAAAAATCAAGGTGAAACCAAGCACAACTCTTGAAGACATGGCCCATATAGTCAATCAGGCCATGACTAATGCTCCAGTTACTTTCTCTGATGAGGATGTCCCTAAACCTCATGTATTTCACAACAATGCCTTGTATGTTGTGGTTCGAACCAGAGGGATGACAGTTCTTTATGTGCTGATCGATGGAGGCAGCAGCCTCAATATATGTCCGGAAATGACCGCCAAAGCTTTGGGCATAAAAGAAGAAGAATACATTCCAGATCCAATCACCATTTATGGGTTTGACAATCATGGCCAAACAGCGAAAGGAAAAATATTCCTAGAGATCTTCATTGACTACTCGGTCCATTCAATTCTCTTTCACGTGGTCAATGTGCCGCCCACTTATAATCTACTTCTCGGGAGACCATGGATCCACAACACAAACGCAGTACCGTCTACTCTGCATCAATGCATCAAGTGGTCAAAAGGTGGTATGATCACGACAGTCTTAGGCGAAGATCCAGAGCAGAGGCTAGCACAGCCCATGGTTCCCAGGCCCTCTTTCACTACTGATATCCCTAGCATTAGGGGTATTGAAGAGGTCAGCTTCGAAGAGGATTCAGGAATAATGCAGACGGCAGAGCAGCCCGAACATACAGTAGCTGCGACCCGATGGGGAGGTCCACAGTTCTTCAAGATTGGAGGACGAATTGATTACAGCACTCTTAAGGGTCATCCCCTATTCTCCCAATTTATGAAGGCTAAAAAAGGATTTGATTTACTAGTAAAGCATGGCTACCAGCCTTTTCGAGGCCTAGGCAAAAATGAAGATGGTCGTCTTGAACCAGTGATTCCTCAGCACTACCCTAAAAGAGCCGGATTGGGCTTTAATGGTCGAAGGTCTCAGAAAGGGACTGTTTTCATTAAGGGAGCACATTAGAAGAATTCCTTTGTCTTTCTTTCTCCATTCTGTTATCAGGATGATATCCCATTTCATTTTCATCATTGTCATTTTGATTAATTCTATCTTTCAATAAAGTTGCCAGTTTCCTTTGTCTATCTTGGTACCATTTGTCTCTTTATTCCTCAGTATTAAATCTCCACAAAATTGAAATCATTTTGCTCTTTTATCTTTCAAATTATTTTCAATAAAAGCAATTTATTTCATGATGAGCAATTTCCCTAAATCAATTTATCCTCCAATTTTCAGAATGTCTTCCCGATCTATCAAGAAGCTCGTCTTTAATCCAAAAGCTTGTTCGAAATCAACAGTAATTCATCAGGTCAGAATAAGAGCAGAATGTAGTCAAACTGCAAAGCAGTCAGAAGAACCCGCAGAGTTCGATTCAGCTCTTTAGGAACTGCCAGAATTTGCATCGATTCAGAGGCAAGATGAGCCATCATCCTTGGTTCAAGATCCGACTGAGGATATCAATATCGGACCAGAAGACGATCCTAGAATTCTCAAAATTGGCAGTGGTTTGAGCCCAGGAGAGAAAGAAAGGCTCACTAATTTCCTTAAGCAGCATGAAGAAGTATTCACATGGACTTATGAGGATATGCCAGGTTTAGATCCGAAATTGGTGGAACATCGCCTCGTTTTGAAGCCTGAGGCGAAACCAGTCAAGCAGAAGTTGAGAAAAATGGATCCTCGAATCGAGCAACAGGTCAAGGAAGGACTTGAGGATCTGCTTAAAGCAGGATTCATTCGAGCAATTGATTATCCGGATTGGTTGGCGAATATCGTAGCAGTTCCTAAAAAGAATGGGAAAGTGTGAATCTGTATCGACTTCCGTGATCTCAATAAAGCCACTCCGAAGGATGACTATCCGCTCCCAAACATTGATCTCCTAGTCGATAGCACAGCCGGGCATGCTATGTTTTCCTTTATGGACGGATACTTCGGATAAAATCAAATCAAGTTGGCCGCTCGTGACCATTCCAAAACATCCTTTACCACGCCATGGGGCACTTTCTGTTATACAGTCATGCCTTTTGGGCTCAAGAATGTTGGAGCCACTTATCAGCGCGCTATGGCCGTTATATTCCATGATCAGATGCACAAAATCATGGATGCATATGTTGATGATATTCTAGTAAAATCCAAAGAAGAGGAAGATCACATCGAAGCCCTCAATCAAGTTTTCAAGCGGCTCATTCTTTACAAGCTAAGACTCAATCTACAAAAATGTGTTTTTGGAGTCGAATCTGGCAAGTTGCTAGGCTTCTTAGTCAGCAAGAAGGGGATAGAGATGGATCCTGCTAAGGCCAAGGCTATCATTGGCATGCCGCCTCCGACTAATCTCAAAGAATTGCGTAGCCTTCAAGGACGCATGCAATCAATTCGGCGATTCATTTCTAATTTGGCCATGAGATGTGAGCCTTTCAATCATTTGCTCAGAAAAGGAGTGAAGTTTGAATGGGGACCAGAGTGTCAGCAATCGTTCGAACGCATCAAGAAATATCTTCTCAATCCTCCTGTTTTAAAGCCGCCAGAATTAGGGAAACCCCTATTGCTATACATTTCAGTTAATCAAGTTGCTTGCGGCGGATTCTTGGCACAATACGAAGAAGGCAGCTTGATAAAACATGCCATTTACTATGTGAGCAAGACCTTTATTGATTACGAGAAGAAATACTCTCAGATAGAGAAGACATGTTTAGCTCTGGTATGGATGTGTCAGAAATTGAGACATTATCTATTGGCGTCTGAAGTCAAGATTCTATCTAAATTAAATCCTCTCAAGTACGTTCTTGAACAACCATTTCTCAGCGGACGAATTGCCAAATGGCAAGTCCTATTAATGCAATACGACTTGCAATATGTCTCTCAGCAATCTATCAAAGGCCAAGCAATTGCAGACCAATTAGCAGATTTTCCCCTAGCAGAGGATGTTAAAGCTGAGGATGATTTCCTCGATGAGCGGATCTGCAATATTCAACAATCCTCAATTTGGAATTTATTCTTCGACGGTTCCAAGAATATGGCAGGCATAGGAATCGAAATTCTGCTAATTACACCAGAGAAGGAGATGATTCCCTTTTCTCTTAAACTGGATTTTCAGTGCACTCATAATATGGCCGAGTATGAAGCTTTGATACAAGGTCTGAAAATTCTACAGGACTTCAATGTCAAAAGAGTGCATGCTTATGGCGATTCTTTGTTAATCGTCAATCAAGTTCTGGCCGAATGGCAAGTGAAAGATCAGAAACTACTTCCTTACCAGAAGATTGTCTCAGCTCTTGCCAACAAATTCGAAGAATTCCAACTTTTTCATATCAAAAGAGACTTCAACCAAGTTGCAGACAGTTTAGCCAATCTGGGATCCATCATGTCTTTCAGGAGTGGAGAATCTTGTCGCTCATTTGAAATTGGCAGACTTGATCAATCCGCTTTCGTTCTAGTAGAGCAGATAAACCAGGCTGAGCAGAAGAAGAAGCCTTGGTATCATGATATCAAAAATTTCATTAAAACTGGCGAATTTCCTCCAGAATTATCAAAGAGAGAGCAGCGAGCAATTCAACGCATGTCTGCTCGATATTTTATTCTTGTCGACGTCCTTTATCGTCGTGGATTCAGTTCTGAATATTCCAGATGTTTGGACGAAGAAGAAGCCAAAGAAGTCGTGCAAGAAGCACATGAACGCATTTGCGGTGGCCATGTTGGCTATCAGACTCTCGTCAAACAAATCATCCGAGCAGGATATTATTGGAGAACTATGCAACAAGATTGCTATCGTTTTGTAAAGAAGTGCGTTCAATGTCAGATTCATGCGCCTTCCATTCATGCGCCAGCGACATACTTGCAATCTGTCGTCTCGCCATGGCCATTTTCCATGTGGGCTTTCAATGTTGTAGGCCCCATCACTCCTTCAGCCTCCAATGGTCATAAATACTTTCTTGCCGCAACAGAATATTTTACTAAATGGGTAGAAGCAGTCACTCTACGCACAGTAGAAGGTCGACACGTGGTTTCTTTCATCCATAAGAATATCCTTTGCCGCTTCGGTATACCGCATGATATTGTGTCGGATAATGGCAGTCATTTCAAGAATGAGAGAATGAGGACATTCTGCTCAAAATTCAGAATTCATCATCATTTTTCCGCTCCTTATTATCCTCAAGGGAATGGTCAGGCAAAGGCCACCAACAAGATTCTGATTCGAATACTGGAACGAACTTTAGAAACGGGCCATGACTGGCATGAAAAGATTCATGACGCATTATGGGCATACAGAACCACCATTCGAACTCCAACGAATGCTACTCCGTCAGAACTTGTCTACGGAACTGAAGTAGTACTGCCTCTACATGTCCAGAAACCTGCTCTGAAATTTGCATCACTTCTAGAATTACCTCTTGATCAGTATCAGCAACAGCAACTGGTACAGCTTGATTTGCTTGATGAAAGAAGGCTCAGAGCAGCAGAGCATGCTCAATCCTATCGCCAGAGGATAGCCCGACAATATGCAAAATCTGTCATTGAGAGAAAATTTCGGGTCAATGATCTAGTGCTCAGATCAACAACTTATCTCAGGCATCTCCCGGGTGGCAAATGGTCGCCAAATTGGGAAGGTCCTTATGTTGTCAAAGAGGCACTACCTCGCAATTCATATCGACTCATCAATGCTCATGGAATAGAATTACCAGATCCCATCAATGCTCGACATTTGAAAAAATTCTATACTTGAACAATTCTCTATTCTTTGTAATCCTTCCAAATTTTCTTCAATAATGATCAAAATTCTTTTCCCAGTTACACTGGGGCATTTTAAAATTTTGTTTTTATCTACAAATATTCCGTATGCAGGCAGGATAAACAAATCTCTCATTTCACGCACTTGTGCACGCCTGTGCACCCATTTACATTCATTTGCATTTGCGTCCATTCATTCGCATTCGTCTGCATCAATTTGCATTAGCATCGATTACCCATTCAGGATAAGGGATAAATCCTGAGACCCCGACAGTTGTCCGAGTCGTCGTGAGGGTGAAGACTGAAAATTTTCCATCAAAATCAATTAGTAATTCTTCAGGATCCAGTGTTCGTGCTGGTAAACTTTCAAAAATCCAGTGTTCGTGCTGGTAAACTTTCAAAAAAATCCAGTGTTCGTGCTGGTAAACTTTCAAAAATCCAGTGTTCGTGCTGGTAAACTTTCAAAAAAATCCAGTGTTCGTGCTGGTAAACTTTCAAAATCTAGTGTTCGTGTTGGTAAATTTCCAAAACCCAGCGCTCGTACTAGTAACCATTTAAAATCCAACGCTCGTACTGGTAACCTTTTAAAATCCAGCGCTCGTACTAGAAATCTTTCAAAATCCAGCGCTCGTACTGGTAATCTTCCAAAATCCAGTATCCAAACTGGTACATTTTTAAACCAGTATGCATACAGGTATCTTTTTAAAATCAAGCACTCGTGTCATGTCAGTCGACCTCTTGAGTTCAGTCCTCGTGCTGATCACTCATCAAATTCCCAATTTCCAAATTTCCAATTTCCAAATTTCCAATTTCCAATTATCAATTTCCAAATTTCCAAATTTCTAATTTCCAATTTTCCAATTTCAAATATCAAATTTCAAAATTCCAATTTCCAAAATTTGACCCTTTTGAGTCACCCAATACCAATTTCAATCATTTTCTCTTGCGAGAGACCCTTTGTATAGGGAGAGTTCGAGGGAGCTCGCTCTTTTCGCATGCTATCCAATTCGTTCACTTAGCCCCTTTTTAGGGAGAGTTTGAAGGGACTCGTGTCTTTGTGAACCGTTTGCAAAACAAAATTCCAAATTTCACACAAGGAACCCTTTTTATAGGGAGAGACTCGACGGAGACTTTCTTTCCTTGTGGCCCCATAATTTCAGACTAGGCCATTTCATCATGAAGGACCCTCTTTTCAGGGAGAGTGTGATGAACTCGTTTCTTCATGACCAATTTACCAACCTCACCAATTCCGGCCCCCTTTCCATAAGAGAAGCCTAATGTTAGGAAGTTTTGACGAAAGCTTAATTTCTCTTTGAAAGTTCGTTTTGCAAACACCTCCTCTTCAGGGAAGAGAGGAGTAATTCCCAATTCCAATTTCTGAATATTCTCCTTTGGGGAAAGGAGAAGAGAATTTTTGTCATGGATGTGTTGCGTTGTGCTTCAAATGCTCGCTTTCACAAAAGGATTTCAAGAAAATTTTGTCAATTTGTCATTAAATATTTGTTGATTTCAAAAATCTTTATTGCACAAAATTATTACCTCAGAATACCCCCAGTATTACTTCCGAAAGGGCAATGCTTTCGCGAAAAAGGATTTAAAGTTCAAAATCTTTCTATTGGCCAACCAAAAGGATGAAGAATAAATCTGCGATATGGCCAGCAAAGAGAATTCAATGTTGTTGCAAAGCCATGAGTGATTGATATTGATCGCAGTCAATGGCACATTTTTAAAGACCATTCTTGAAAAATAAAGCAGTCGAAATATCCTGGGTGATAAAGAAAAATCCACTCAATTTCCATATCTCCTCAATCACCTAAGCTGCAATTAAATATCTGCAAAAGGGATCTCTCAATTGTCGTCAAGATGAAGGCGAATTAAGCGAGTCGACCCCCGGGGCCAAAGAAGATTTGGATCATCTCCAAGATGACAGAGTTTGTGACGGATCCTTACAGAGAAAGTTCAAATCACCGTCGAGATGAAGGCGAGTGTGATGAGCCTACCGACAAACCCTAAAAGATATTTGATTCTAGCTATCATCAAGAGATTCCCAACCAATAAGCCAATAACTATCAAGATAATCCCTGAGAGAAAAGAAGGATCGGAACATCTCTGAGATGAAGGAGTTTGTGACGTACCCTTCCCAAGAAAGAAAAAAAGAGAGAAAAGTCAGGACATCTCCAAAATGAAGGATGATGTAATTCCCAAAAAATCCAAGAGAGCTCCAATCTGCTAAAAAAAAAAAAAGAGTGCAGAAAGATCATCATGAGAAAAGAATCCCAGGATATCAGACTGCCAAATCTATCAAGAATCTTCTTTAATTTTGTGAAATTCTTTTATCAATATTCTTTCACCAATAGCTCTCGCAATATCAAGAATACTTTCTTTCCCGTCCATATCAAGGAAATTGATAGCTTCCTTGAAAGAAAGCCAATCGCAAGCAATTTGAATTCGAATCTTGATTCTACGGAGTTAAGCCCAGTCGGAGTTAATACTTCAGGTAGAAAAGAGAGAATACTTTCAAAACAAAGTGCATCATTTTCAATTATTTTGAATCAACAACAATTTTCAACATTTTGACAATATTTTCTAGCTATCCTGGCGTGAAGCGAGAGCTTGAGGTTCATCTTTGGCACATTCTGACATCAGTTGTTATCCCTTTTAGGACTTGATAACGGGAGTTTTCAAGATTCCTTCCCTTCTTTGGTATAATCTGAGCACACGGGCTCTCAGATTCGCACACTTCCCTGTATCCCCACTGTCCCACCATAGACAGTCCAATTTCGGCTTGAGGTTAAGCCACCAATTTCAGCAAAAGGCAATTTCAAAAGTTAATTAGTCTCAGCAATGAGGCACCCAAAATCAATCCCTTTTCAAACTTTAGGGACCCCAATTTCCTTCCTTTTGCAAAACCCCTATCGGACTCATTGTGCGGAAATCCGAAGGTTTCATCACGGTCTCTTCTTTTGAGGATTCCATACATTTTCTGCCCGATCAGGATAAGGGTATAAACCTGAGCCTCCTTTGATGAGGTATTCCATTTCTGCCCAATCAGGTTAAGGGTATAAACCTGAGCCTCCTTTGATGAGGTATTCCATTTTTCACCCAATCAGGTCAAGGGTACAAACCTGAGCCTCCTTTGATGAGGTATTCCATTTTCTGCCCGATCAGGTTAAGGGTATAAACCTGAGCCTCCATTGATGAGGTATTTCATTGCCCAATCAGGATAAGGGTACAAACCTGGGCCTCCTTTGATGAGGTATTTCATTTTCCGCCCGATCAGGTTAAGGGTTAAACCTGAGCCTCATTTGATGAGGTATTTCATTTTCTACCCGATCAGGTTAAGGGTACAAACCTGAGCCTCCTTTGATGAGGTATTTCATTTTCTGCCCGATCTGGATAAGGGTATAAACCTGAGCCTCCTTTGATGAGGTATTTCATTTTCTGCCCGATCAGGTTAAGGGTACAAACCTGAGCCTCATTTGATGAGGTATTTCATTTTCTACCCGATCAGGTTAAGGGTACAAACCTGAGCCTCCTTTGATGAGGTATTTCATTTTCAACCCGATCAGGTTAAGGGTACAAACCTGAGCCTCCTTTGATGAGGTATTCCATTTTCATTTCCCGGTCAGGATAAGGGTCAAACCTGAGCTTCGTTTCTACATGAGGTATTTTCTGTCCCATCCAGGTTAAGGGCAAAACCTGAATCTCACTTCTTTTCGAAGTAAAATTTTCTCCTTATTCTTCATTTCATATCTATCATCATCATTTGAATTAATTCTTTCATACCCAGTCAGATTTATCAAACTGGGGCATTTTTATAATCCAAATTTGGTGTGTTTTCTTTGCCACTAAGCTCGGCTTTCAACCGGCTTAGCAGCAAAGAGGGGCATCTGTAAACACCCCAAATTTTCACCCTCATCCAGTGTTTGTCCATTTCATAAGTCATTACAGATCATTGCATGTCATTGCATGTATTCTGCATAGCATTGCATGTCATTGCATGTCATTGCATAGCATTGCAGGTCATTGCATCTCATTTTCGAGATCCAGCACTCCTATTTCAAAACATTCAATCCAGATTTGAATTTTAAAGCTTTTATTTCAAAATCAATTTCAAAACCTGGGTCTTTATTCAATACTCTGTCATTTTCCAACCCCAGGACTTTATATTTCAAAATATTTTCTCAAGGAAACAATCTGGATTCATTTCAAATTCAAATTTTAATCGATTTCAATTCACAGATGAGACCCATTGAGGTGGTGTCGCTTCTGAATTCCTCTATTCATCAAATTTCTCAAAATTTTGAAAGTTTCAGTCCGATCAGGACTCTGTCTCAGAGACCTGATCCGGTCAGGAGTCTGTTTTGAAGTCTGTTTTACTTCCATTTTTAATCTTTTTCGTTTGTTTTCGAAATTTAGGTCATTTTACAGAGTCCAGTTAGTTCAAAACTCTATTTTAGAGTTCGGTTGAGTTAGGAGTCTAACCCTAACTGTGTTTTCTGACTTATTTCATCATTTTTTGATAAAATATTTTTGAAAATTCTTTCATTTGGCTTTTAAAATCTAAAATTTCAGAGTCCTAAGAGTTCAGGACTCTAACTCGGAGTTCCAGTTCGCTTGAGACCCTATTTTCAAAGATCTTGAATTTCAAATGTCAATTTTAACCCTTTTTCAAAGCCATTTTCAGTGTTTATTTCAAAATTTCTAAAACTCGATGTGGGCCCACTCAGTTGGCACCATATCCAGAGGGATTCTAATTCAGTTAGAACCCTATGCCATTTCAAAATTTCTAATTTTAAAATTGCTTTTGAAAATCCTTTTGAAAACTCCTTCAATTTCAAGTTTTAAAATCACTTTTTGAAAAACTCAAGTAGGGCCCACTCGGGGTGGCGCCATATTTGAGTAAGTCAGGGCTAGACTAGGGTTAGTTGATGTCTTGGTTAGTGTTAGAGGTTTAGAAGAGTCAAAACCATTTTGAAAAACTCATTTTGAAAGTTAGTTTTTAAAACTAGTGTTTTTAAAGGTTTTTAAAGGTGTTTTAAAAACCCAATGTGAGAAAATGCCAAGTGGCATTACATTTGAGGATTTTTTAGGAGAGTCTAGGGGTTAATTAGGTATTAAATAGGATAATTTAGACTAGGGGTAGTTAGGTAACTCCACCCCAAAATCGCCCCCCTTAGAAGAGTCCAATTTTTTTAAAACATTTAATTTTTAACCTAAATTTTTTTTATAAATAGAAGGCTATAGGGGGTCGATTTTAAAAAAATTGGTTTTCCTTTGGATTCTTGGAGCTTATCCCTCCTCTCCAGCCCTTCCTCCATTGCAGCAACCTCAAGGTAACTATTTTCTCTAATTTTTAGTTTTTATTTAATGTTTTTCATTGTTTTAAACATGATTTAGCCATTGGTACCATCATCTTCATGGATTAAACCATGGATTCAACCTCAAGAACCATCAAGAATCAGCAAGAACAATCCAAGAAGGTGATCTAACCCTGTTTTGGATGATTTACAGGGATTTTAATCCATTAGAATTGATTTTAATATGATTCTTTACATTATTAACCAATAAAATATATGATTTACCCTTTTTAATGGGTTAAATCTATGTTTTAAAGGTGATATCAAATTCCAGAAATTGATTTCCTGTTTTTATTTTATTTTCATGGTTTATTCATGTTTGTTTTACGTTCTATAGCATAAAAATAAGTTTTATTTACTGTTTTATGGTTTATTTTATTTATTTACATTAGTTAATGCATGGTTTGTCAAGTTTCTTAAATTTCTGTGTGTTCTAGGTTTAGAACAGTAAAGATAATGTTATTTCGGGTTGAAGTTCTCATTATTTATTTCTGATTTTTTTATATATGATGCATGCATGAGTTACTGTAGAAAAATCAGAGTTTTTGGATCTCGGTAACCCTGTCAAAAAAATCAGACATCAAATCGGGTTTTTAAAGCTTTAAAATCGTGGTTAAAATCAAGAAGGTAACTTGCTGTTATGATATTTCTCTCATCTTATATCCGATTTTAGATCTGTAAAGTGATATGGATTCACATTGAGTAGATATGTCTGCTGTGAAATTTTCAGATTTTTTTATCACTGTTTATTATTTTTCCCTTTTTAGAGAATCTGGTTTTAAATTTAAAACTCGTTAGGGTTTACCAAAACCCTAATCAGACTTGTGTTAGTCATAAATCCCAAACCACAGATCCGATTCTAGATCTGTAAAAAGTGAGTATTATTATTTTTCTGTTTACTGTTCACCACTAAAATGTAAGAGATTTTTGTTTAGAATTGATATTTATGTCTGTATTTTCAATCTGGAATAGCTGTTTTAATCCATGTTAAGAGTGATATATTTTAGCCCAGATTGCCGGAAAGGTTTCTCCCTAACCAGAGATAATTTTTCTGATCTGTAAATTGGGAAATCTCTGTTTTTATTCTTAGTTAGTCTCTGTAAAATTTCATAAGTTTCCATGGAGATTTGACCCCTGGTTCAGGTCTTGGACTGAGACTGGTTGGTGAATTAGGTCAAAAATAGCATATTTTAGGGTTTAATGCAATTTTCGGATTAATTTAATGTCAAAAAATTATTTTTATAATTCCAATTCGACATTAGGGTTATAAAAAGTGCAGGTACCAATTTTTATGGATTTTGGAATCCATTTGATGGCTGAATTAAGCAAATTGCAAAACCGGGTTCCTGAAAGATCCAAAACACTGCTAAAATCACAGTTTTTGTGATATTATTGGATTTTCGTGCATAAGCATATATTTTTAGGTTTTAATCATGTTCATAATCATATTAGGATGCTTTAGGTTTAATTTTGTGCTCATTTGATTTCATTTAGTGCATAAAACCTAAGTTTTTCCCAAAAATCTATTTCTAAAAACCCTGATTTCAAGGCCATAGTCTTGCTATCGGGGGCAATTTGGTCATTTGACCTAAATTTCGAAATCCCTAGCCCTAATTTCATATTTTAATCATGTCATAGCATATTTGGTTTGAGTTTATTCCATTCAAATTTCAAAACTTGCATTTTATCAAAATATCTTTCTAAAAACCCTAATTTCAAGGCCATAGTCTTGTTATGAGGGGTATTTTGGTCATTTTGACCCCAATTTCGAAATTTCATATTTTCTCTTTCATATTTATTCAATTTTATTTCATATTTTATCATTTTTATTTAAGGGAATCAAGGAAAAGGCTTATATCTAGCAAAATCCAGTAATTTCTAGATATTACTGGATAAATCTAGAAAAGCCAACATATTTTCATTAACAAAGTTTTCTAGTTTTGTAAGTACATTGAAGACTTTATTTTTCATGTATTTAAATTTCAATAGTGATGTAATTTGTAATTAAACTTTGGAATAAGAATTTACATTTCCTGCTTAGCTTAGGATGCATTGCATATAGTTTATTTTTTTTTATAATGTTAATGTGTGATGGATGATGATTCAAGCATATTTTTATAAATTCACCATGGTCTATACGAATGGCACATGCACTAGCTTTTATGAAGTTTATAAACTTTGTGGAATTCGTATTTATGGCCATAGTCAGAATATGAATGATACCCAGATTTATGATCTTCACTTTAGCCACATTCAGCCTACACTCTTAGGCTAACTTCAAAAATGCACTGCATTTCTCAAAAATACAAAAAGTATTTCTCAATTCCTCAAATCCATATTCATTCATTTCATGCATTTGCTAATTCCAATTCCAATCTCAATTCAAAGAAGTTCATTTTCTTAAAATCTCCTAAGTCTTATAGCAAAAATCGATTTTCCCAAAATCATTGAATTTCAAAGAATATTTCAAGTATTTCCCAAGTTCCAAATTCAAATTTTCTAAGTTAGAATTTCAATTTCAAAGTTTGAATTCAGAGAAACCAAGTATCTCAGAATCGATTTTCACCAAATGTCAAGGATTTCCTCAAAATCGATTTTTACTTCTCTCAGAAGTATATTTCAAAATCCCATTTCACGATTTTTCATGTGATATCATTTCCAAGATTTACATTTTCTAAATATTTCAATCATTCAAAGCAAACATCATGTTTTCAAAATGTGCATTTTCTGAAAATTCATAGCACATGCCTGATTCTATGTGCATTTAGAAATTAGAATATGATTTAGACAAGTTGAATAGAGTAGAGCATAAGATTGATCCTTGGTTCAATTACCCCTGTTAAAGGTGGCAGGAACGGTTGAACCTCGTACCGACAGGCGAGTCCCATTCTACGGAATTTTCCCGCATTTTAAAAACGGAGGCGAGTTATTTTCAAAAATCTTTTTCAAAGGTCAGTTTGATTTGCAAAAGTTAAAAATTTTGCGATGATAACACTGACGTAGGTCTGAACCTACTTGACCTAAGTCCAAACCCAGTTGACTTGATTTGAACCTGGTTTGGTTCAAAGTCAAAGTCCAAGTCCTTTTTCGTCTGAAGTTTGAAGTTGATCCTTTTTCGAAGTCGAGCCTCGTTCGAAGCGTTTGAAGCAACCGGAGTCGTTTCTTCCGCAATTTGAAGTAAGTTCGCTTCATTAAACCATCTCTCTCAAGTATTTGATTGTTTGTATATAGCATATACTTTCTGAAGTAGTATCTTGCTTTAGTTCTTGGTTGAGCCCTCTAGGACGCTTCGGTGTTCACGCGCTCGCCTCGTAACTATCGTCGGATATATATGTTTGAATACGCAATATATGTGTTCTTCAAAATAGTATCTCACCCTAGTTCTTGGTTGAGCCCTCTAGGACACTTCGGTGTTCACTCGCTCGCTTCGTAACTATCGTTGGATACAGATCTAGGTGTATATCTGCTGATTCTGCCGACGCGTCTTATATCGCACAGGCTATGTAATTTACCTTTGCCGTCGCGTCGTATGATGCCAAGGCTCCCTGCTTTCTGTACTTCCGATTAAAGCACTTCCGATTATGCATTTACTTACGCCGTCGATTCGAACGATGCCAAGGCTCCTGCTTTCTGCAATGTATTTACTTACGCCGTCGTATCGAACGATGCCAAGGCTCCTGTTTTGTTATATATGTAGAATATTTCGTTCAGTTACACACCCTGAACAATAGTATATGCATTTCCTTTACGCCGCCGCTGTATAAAGCACAGGCTTCTGCTTATATTACATATATGGCACGTAAGTGAGCGTTCAAATGGAGATCAAATCGCCAATGCGATTCCCTTACCGCTCCTCGTGCAAGATTCTGCTTGACAAATAAAGCCCCTATTGGAAAGGCTTCGCCTTTTGGCAAAATGCTCTTTACGTAAAGACTAAATCAAATACGTATGGCCTGGTTATGGCCCAAGGTTCCTGCAACCTTGATGGATGCAAAGTACGCACAACGGTGCACATCCATTTCCCGAGTTAAGCGTAGCGATTTCCCACCAAAGAGGGGAGATGCCGCTGAAATGGATAAAAGAAAACGCACGCTTTCTCCGTTAAAGAGAGGAAGTGCTGCTGAAATTCCTGAAGAAGCTAGGAATGGCTCAGAAAGAACGTAGCAGAAGTGCTACCCAGTTATGGAACGCCTTCTACGATGTAGAAAGGTTCGTCGCACCACTGCCGGTAGAGCAGAGAAGGTGTTGACAGAATGGTTGGCAGAAGAGCTGCCAGAACCAGTTAAGTGGCACAATGATATCCTTTGTTGGAACGATGTCAGAATGACTCGTCTCCCTGGCACCTGCAAGGGCACCATACTTGTAAGAGCCGTTGCGCCAAAGTAGTGGTAGCACCTTGACGAGGTCCTGAGCTCGTTGCGTAAAAATACGCCGAGTAGCGGATCCGTAGAGATCGAGTCATGTGCATGCTAATTGAGAATTATCAGACAACCAGACTCGTAAGTGCCGCTGAGCCGGAGTGTGTTGTTTCCACCGAAAGAGGTGAAGTGCTCGTTAAGGCTGAAGTGCCGAGAGCAGAGTTAAGCATGCATATGAATAAAACCTTTGTTCCACGGTGAAAACTGTGTGGTTGATTGGGGTCGGGTAAATACTTCTCAAAGGCTGCCCTATAGGCATGCAATGTTCGTCAAGTAATTGTAAGACCGACAGGCCCCTTTCAGGATTTCTCACCGAGGAAGACGGTGATGGCGCAGCCTTGAGTGACATATATTTCACCCGAACCTGATAGAGTTCATTGATGGCCTTCGTCACTCAGAGGTATGGAGGTCGTGGTTATCCTTAAATATCTAAGGATTGAACCCAACTACTGCAGTAGCAGAATGCATTCGGATACCTAGTAAGGATCTCTTCCGGTATGCTGTACCGTCCTACTAGGGGGATGGGGTCAACAGGCCTCTGGGGTATCTAAAATACATAGAATAATCAACCCCCAGATCGTCGCGTTGTCGCCTAGATATGAGTCCCCTAAGCCCAGGGGGAGGTGCAATTATCGAAACAAAGCATTAGCTTAGGTACAACGATACTTTGAATGTATGCATGTATGTACGTTGTTGAGTCAGTCCTGCATAACCTTTGTGAAGGTGTCATGGTCGGTATACTACTGGACCGATTGGGAAAGAACCCCATTAATATCCATACGACTAAGCGAGGCTTGGAGAGTTGTCCTTAGATTCGTAGGATACGGATGTGCCAAGCATAAAGGCTTGAGCTAGACATCCATTCGTGACCCTGAAGAGGTCAAAGCTAAGTCGTAAAGACTTAAGCAGTTATTCTAACTCACAGCCCTGAAGAGGCTTATGCGAAGTCATGAAGACTTGCGTAGATGTTCAACTCATAGCCCTGAGGAGGCTCTTGCGATATACGCTAAGTCTTGGAGGCTTAAGCGCCGTTATTACGAACTGCGACCCTGAGTGGTCTATGCATTGCTTGAGTTGAATGGATTGTGATTGCTTACTTACCAGACCATCAGTGGTTCTGACCCCGTTTAATGGGGATTTCAGGTGTTGAACCTGCGTGGCGATATACGGAGCAAAGCGGCATCGAGTTTCAGGGTTTCTCTAGACAGAGTTGTACTGATTCCTTTTATTGAACCTACACTGCTTTTCTAGGCAGTAGTGTTGTAATAAACATGTGGTTTTCGATAATATGGAACACTTTGGTGGTCAATGAGTTGCTTGGCCACATACCTGCAACGTGCTCGGAGTTTTCTAAAACCGACGACTCATTATCGTCTTATTCCGCTGCTAAAAGTTTTTCTAAGTTCCGCTGCAAAGAAAAAAAAAATCATGAAAATTTTAACTTAGCTTTGTTTTGGAAATCTGGGGCGTTACATGTCTCCCCCGACTAATCTGAAAGAATTGCGTAGCCTTCAGGGACGTATGCAATCAATTCGGCAATTCATATCTAATTTGGCCATGAGATGTGAGCCTTTCAATCATTTGCTCAGAAAAAGAGTGAAATTCGAATGGGGACCAGAGTGTCAGCAATCATTCGAACGCATCAAGAAATATTTGCTCAATCCTCCTGTGTTAAAGCCGCCAAAATTGGGGAAACCCCTACTGCTATACATTTCAGTTAATCAAGTGGCTTGTGGCGGATTCTTGGCGCAATAGAAGGAAGGCAGTCTGATAGAGCATGCCATTTACTATGTGAGCAAAACCTTCATTGATTATGAGAAGAAATACTCTCAGATATAGAAGACATGTCTAGCTCTGGTTTTGATGTGTCAGAAATTGAGACACTATCTGTTGGCATCTGAAGTCAAGATCATATCCAAATTAAATCCTCTCAAGTACATTCTAGAGTAACCCTTCCTCAGTGGACGGATTGCCAAATGGCAGGTTCTATTGATGCAATACGATTTGAAATATGTCTTTCAGCAATCTATCAAGGGCCAAGCAATTGCAGATTTTCTTCTAGCAGAGGATGTTAAAGTCGAGGATGATTTCCCTGATGAGCGGATCTGCAATATTTAACAATCCCCAATTTGGAATTTATTCTTTGACGGTTCCAAAAATATGGCAGGCATAGGAATCGGGATTCTGTTAATCACACCCGAGAAGGAGATGATCCCATTTTCTCTCAAATTAGATTTTCAGTGCGCTCATAATATGGTCGAGTATGAAGCTTTGATACAAGGTTTGAGAATTCTACAAGATTTCAATGTTAAAAGAGTGCATGCTTATGGCGACTCTTTGCTCGTCGTCAATCAAGTCTTAGCTGAATGGCAAGTGAAGGATCAGAAATTACTTCCTTATCAGAAGATCGTCTCAGCTTTTGTCAGCAATTTCGAAGAATTCCAACTTTTTCATGTCAAGAGAGACTTCAATCAAATTGCAGACAGTTTAGCCAACCTGGGATCCATCATGTCTTTCAAGAGCAGAGAATCTTGTCGCTCCTTTGAAATTGGCAGACTTGATCAACCTGCTTTCGTCCCAGTAGAGCAGATAAACCAGGCTGAGCAAAAGAAGAAGCCTTGGTATTATGACATCAAGAATTTCATTAAGACTGGTGAATTTCCTTCAGAGCTCTCAAAGAAAGAGCAGCGAGCAATTCAGTGCATGTCTGCTTGATATTTTATTCTTGCCAACATCCTTTATCGTCGTGGATTCAGTTCTGAATATTCCAGATGTTTGGATGAAGAAGAAGCCAAAGAAGTTGTGCAAGAAGCACATGAAGGCATTTGTGGTGGTCACGTTGGCTACCAAACTCTTGTCAAACAAATCATCCGAGCAGGATATTACTGGAGAACTATGCAACAAGATTGCTATCGTTTTGTGAAGAAGTGCGTTCAATGTCAGATGCATGCACCTTCCATTCATGCGCCAGCGACATATTTACAATCTGTCGTTTCGCCATGGCCATTTTCTATGTGGGCTTTTGATGTTGTAGGCCCCATTACTCCTTCTGCTTCAAATGGCCACAAATATTTTCTTGCCGCAACAGAATATTTTACTAAATGGGTAGAAGCAGTCACTCTACGCACAGTAGAAGGTCGACATGTGGTCTCATTCATCCACAAGAATATCCTATGTCGTTTTGGCATACCACATGATATTGTGTCAGATAATGGCAGTCATTTCAAGAATGAGAGAATGAGGACTTTCTGTTTGAAGTTCAAAATCCATCATCATTTCTTCGCTCCTTATTATCCTCAAGGAAATGGCCAAGCAGAGGCCACCAATAAGATTTTGCTTCGAATCCTAGAGCGAACTTTGGAAACAGGTCGTGACTGGCATGAGAAGATTCATGATGCATTGTGGGCATATCGAACCACCATTCGAACTCCAACTAATGCTACTCCGTCAGAACTTGTCTACGGAACCGAAGTAGTATTGCCTCTACATGTTCAGAAACCTGCTCTGAAACTTGCATCACTTCTCGAATTACCTCTTGATCAGTATCAGCAACATCAGCTAGTACAACTTGATTTGCTAGATGAAAGAAGACTCAGAGCAGCAGAGCACGCTCAATCATATCGTCAGAGGATAGCCAGACAATATGCAAAATCCGTCATTGAAAGAAAATTTCGAGTCAATGATCTAGTGCTCAGATCAACAACTTATCTCAAGCACCGCCCAGGTGGCAAGTGGTCACCAAATTGGGAAGGTCCCTATGTTGTCAAAGAGGCATTACCTCGTAATTCATATCGGCTCATCAATGCCGACGGAGTGGAATTACCAGATCCCATCAATGCTCGACATTTGAAAAAATTCTATACTTAAATTATTCTTTGTAATTCCTCAAATTTTCTTCAAATAATGATCAGATTCTCCTTTCTCAGTTATACTGGGGCATTTTTAAAAAAAAAAACTTTGTCTTTATCTACAAATACCCTGTACACAGGCAGGATAAACAAATCTCTCACTTTGCACGCATGTGCACTCATTTATATCATTTTCATATTTGCATACATCTGCATTCATTGGCATGCATTTGCATCAAGTTTGTTACCCATTCAGGATAAGGGATAATCCTGAGACCCTGACAATCATTCTCGTTATAATTCCCAAATATTTTAATAGCATAGACCTCTTTCAAAAATTCAAATTTCAATTTAAAAACATGGTATGTTTTCAAAATCCAGTGCTCAAACTGGTACATTTTCAAAATCCAGTGCTCGAACTGGTGTGTTTTTAAAAATCCAGTGCTCGAACTGGTACATTTTTAAAATCCAATGTCTATGTTGACATATTTTCAAAACCTGGTATTCATGCTGGTATTCTCTCAAAATTGAGCACTCGTGGTTAGTGTCTCCCTGGTTGGTCGTATCACTCAACCTCTCGGGTTCAGTCTTTGTGTTGATCATTCATCAAAGTTCGAATTCCAATTACCAGTTTCGGCCCTTGGACCATCCAATTTCCAATTTCGGCCCTCAAGCCACCCAATTTCCAAGATTCCAATTTTGACCTTCAAGTCAATCAATTTCCAAGTTTCCAATTTTGATCTTCGGGTCAATCAATTTCCCAATTTCCAATTTTCAAATTCCGAATTTCTAATTTCGACCTTTGAGTCAACCAATTTCAATTTCGACCTTTGGGTCAATCAATTCCAATTTCGACCTTCGGATCAATCAATTTTCAATTTCCAAATTCTAAATTCTAAATTTCCAATTTCAAATTTCAAAATTTCAAATTTTCCAAATTCCAATTTCGACCTTTTGGTCACTCAATACCAATTTCAATCATCTTCTCTTGCGAGAGACCCTTTTTATAGGGAGAGTTCAAGGGAGCTCGTTCTTTTCGCATGCTATCCTTTGTTCACCTAGCCCCTTTTCAGGGAGAGTTTGAAGGGACTCGTGTCTATGTGAACCGTTTGCAAAACAAAATTCCAATTTCATACAAGGAACCCTTAGTTCAGGGAGATCTTCGACGAAAGTTTGCTTTCCTTGTGACCATAATTTCGTACTAGGCCATTTCATCGTGAAGGACCCTCTTTTCAAGGAGAGTGTGATGGACTCGCTCCTTCATGACCAATTCACCGACCTCACCATTACCGGCCCCCTTTCCATAAGAGAAGCCTAATGTTAGGAAGTTTTGACGAAAGCTTAATTTCTCTTCGAAAGTTCGTTTTGCAAACACCTCCTCTTTAGGGAAGAGAGGGGTAATTCCTATTTTCAATTTCTGAATCTTCTCCTTTGGGGAAAAGAGAAGAAAATTTCTATCATGGATGTGTTGCGTAGTGCTTCAGATGCTCGCTCTCACCAAGGATTTCAAGAACATTTTGCCAATTTGTCATTAAATATTTGTTGATTTCAAAATTTTTATTGCACAAAAACATTACTTCAGAATACCTTCAGTATTACTTCCGAAAGGACAAAGCTTTCACGAAGAAGGATTCAAAATTCAAATTCTTTCTATTGGTCAACCAAAAGGATGAAGAATAAATCCCCGACATGGCCAGCAAAGGAAATTCAATATTGTTGCAAAGCCATAAGTAATCGGTATTGATCGCAGTCAATGGCACATTTTTAAAGATCATTCTTGGAAAATAAAGCAGTCGAAATATCCTGGGTGATATAGAAAAATCCATTTAATCCCTATATCTCCTCAATCACCTAAAGCTGCAATTAAATATCTGCAAAAGGGATCTCTCAACTGTCGTCAAGATGAAGGCGAATTAGGCGAGTAGACCGCCGGGGCCAAAGAAGATTTGAATCATCTCCAAGATGACGAAGTTTGTGACGGATCCTTCCAGGGAAAGTTCGGAGCATCGTCTAGATGAAGGCGACTGCGATGAGCCTCCCGACAAACCCTAAAGGATATTTAATTTCCGCTATCATCATAAGACCACCAGCCAATGAGCCAATAACCGTCGATATAATCCCTGAGAGAAAAAAAAAGGATTAGAACATCTCCAAGATGAAGGAGTTTGTGACGTACCCTTCAAAAAAAAAAAAGAGAGAAAAGTCAGAACATCTCCAAAATGAATGATGATGTAATAAAATCCCCAAAAGCCTAAGAGAGCTCTAATTCTGCCAAAAAAGAAAAGAAAAAAAAAGTGGGCAGAAAGATCATCATGAGAAAAGAATTCCAGGATATCAGACTATCGAATCTGTCAAGAATCTTCTTTAAAATTTGTGAAATTCTATTATCAATATTCCTTCACCAATTGCTTTCACAATATCAAGAATACTCTCTTTTCTATTCATATCAAGGAAATTGATAGCCTCCTTGAAAGAAAGTCAATTGTAAGAAATTTGAATTTGAATCTTGATTCTACACAGTTAAGCCCAATCGGAGGTAATACTTCAGGTAGAAAAGATGGAATATTTTCAAAACAATGTGCATCATTTTAAATTATTTTGAATCAACAATAATTTTCAACATTTTGACAATATTTTTCTAGCTATCCTGGCGTGAAGCGCGAACTAGAGGTTCATCTTTGGTGCATCCTGACATCAATTGTTATCCCTTTTAAGGACTTGATAACGGGAGTTTTTAAGATTCCTTCCCTTCTGTTGGTATAATCTGAGCGCATGGGATCTCAGATTCGCACACTTCCTTGTGTCCCCACTGTCCCACCATAGACAGTCCAATTTCGGCTTGAGGTTAAGCCACCAATTTCAAAAGTTATTTAGTCTCAGCAATGAGGCGCCCAAAATCAAACCCCTTTTCAAGCTTTAGGGACCCCAATTTCATCCTTTTGCAAAACCTCTATCGGATTCATTGTGTGAAAATCCGAAGGTTCCATCATGATTTCTTCCTTCGAGGATTCCATTCATTTTCCGCCCAATCAGGATAAGGGTACAAACCTGAGCCTCCTTTGATGAGATATTTCATTTTCTGCCCAATCAGGATAAGGGTACAAACCTGAGCCTCCTTTGATGAGGTATTTCATTTTCCTGCCCAATCAGGATAAGGGAACAAACCTAAGCCTCCTTTGATGAGGTATTTCATTTTTCGCCCAATCAGGATAAGGGTTCAAACCTGAGCCTTCTTTGATGAGGTATTTCATTTTCCTCCCAATCAGGATAAGGGTACAAACCTGAGCCTCCTTTGATGAGGTATTTCATTTTCCGCCCAATCAGGATAAGGGTACAAACCTGAGCCTCATTCTGATGAGGTATTTCATTTCCTGGTCAGGTTAAGGGTTAAACCTGAGCTTCGTTTCTACACGAGGTATTTTCTGTCCCATCCAGGTTAAGGGCAAAACCTGAATCTCACTTCTTTTGAAGTAAAATTTTCTTCTTTATTCTCCATTTCATATCTACCATTTTCATCAGGGCTAATATTTTCATATCCAGTCAGCTCCTACTGGGGCATTTTTATAGCCCAAATTTGGTGTGTTTTTCTTTGCCACTAAGCTCGTCTTCAAGCCGGCTTAGTAGCAAAGAGGGGCATCTGTAAACACCCCAAATTTTCATCATCTATTCTCAAACAACCCTTCTCGTGCAGTGTCAACCCTGTTAAGTCAGTGTAGGAGTCAAACCCAGAGTCAGTTTCAGAAAATCACCATTTTACCCATTTTCATTAGGAAAATTACCATTTTACCCCTAGGTCATTCCGGACCCCAGTCAGTCAGAGTCAACCAAGCTCGGTGGTCAGTTCAGAAAAGTTAGAATATTAGTCATTTCAAGCTCATTTGAGCTCACAGTGAGAAGGCCATTTTCATTTCTGACCATTTCTGCCAAAATGGGATCATTTCTTCATAAATGAGCTCATTTATTACTCAAATCCAAACCAATTGTCTCCGAGTCAGTCATTCCCAGTCAGTCATGTTCTCCAGAGTCTAACTTGAGCTCATCAAGAGTTTAAGCACTCCAGTTTTAGTTCAAAACCATTTCCAAATGTCTAGGAGCCCATTTTAGTCCATTTCAGCTCTTTCAGCTGAAATTGAGCTGTGTTCAGCCAAGTGAGCTAGTGTTCGAGCTTCGATTTTAGTTCATGTCAGTATTATTGACCTTTTTTTAGCTCAAAGCCAGCTCAAGTTCGTAATTCACTTCACTCCAGCGACCATTCCGTACCATTTCTCTAAAAATGGCAGCATTTCTTGAAAATTCAGTCGGAAAGGTCAGTTGAGTCAGTGCCTGGTCAGTTCATTTGAGTTCTGAAACTCTAAAACCCAGCTCAATTCAACTCATTCCAGTTCATTTAAGCTCAAACCCTGATTTTCAGTGTCACTCTAACCCAGTAGAGTCTTGAAAACCATTTCTTAAGCTATTTTGCAAAATTTATCAATTTTTATGCTTTTTGAACTGGTACAGCTATCAATCGGGGTCTAACATCTAAAATTCTCCATTCAAGGTCTGCATTTCGCATGTCATTTCTCATCATTTCATATCATTTCTTAGCATTTCATAACATTTCATCACATTTCATTTCATTTTCGAAGTCCAGAACTCCAGTTCTATAAATTTCAATCCAGATTGAGTTTTAAAAGTTTTCATAAATCAATTTCAAACCTCGGGTTTCCAAAATTGACATTTTCACCCCGGGAGTCTAAATTTGGAAATATTTTCTCAAGAAAAATAATCTGGATTTCTTTCAAAATTAAATTTTCAAATTCTACACTGGATTTGCTTCGCAATGAGCTATTGAACTTCAAAATCTGAGCTTGTTTCAAAAACTGCCAAAAATAGCTCATTTCGTTTTGAAAATATTTTTTTTTGAAAAAAACAATCTGGATTTATTTCAAACTCAAATTTTCAAATTCTACACTGGATTTGCTTCGCAACAGGGTATTGAACTTCAAAATCTGAGATCGTTTCAAAAACTGCCAAAAATAGCTCATTTTGTTGGAAGCATTTTCTCGAGAAAAACAATCTGGATTTCTTTCAAAATTACATTTTCAAATTTTACATTGGATTTGCTTCGCAACGGGGTATTGAACTTCAAAATCCGAGCTCGTTTAAAAAACTGCCAAAAATAGCTCGTTTCGTCTGGAAACTTTTTGAAAAGATTATTTTACCCCTTAAATCTTCAAAATGAATTTCAAAATTGAAATTTGGACCCGCTCTGAGATGGCCCATTCATTTACATTTCTGTTTTATTAAAAAAAACAAAAAAAAGATTCTTTTTATTTGTTTGTTTTTGTTTTTATGGATTTTTATTTATTTATTTCATTTTAGAGAGGTGGGACCCACAAGGTGGTCACCCAAACCTCCAGCCCCACTTTCCATTTTTTTCTCATTTTTTCTTTCCCTTTTCCTTTTTCCCTCCTTTTCTTTCTTTCCTTTCCTTTTCCCTTTTCTTTCTTTTTCTTCTTCCTCTTCTTTCCTTCTTTCCCTTTTCTTCCTTCCTTCCTTTCCCTCTTGCCCAACCATTCACGTAAAACTTTTTTTTGGGCTTTCTTTTCATTAAGCCTAGGAAGACCTAAGTATTGAAGGCATTAAGCCCTAAGTCCAGCCACAAAAAAAAAAAGAAAAGGAAAAATAAGCCATACGGCTGCCTCCTAACCTCTTCACGCCTCTCTCTTTCTCTCTCTCTCTCTCTCTCCCTTTAGCTCTCTCCTTCTCTCGCCTTGGCTGCTGCAGCCCCAACAGCCATCTACCTCACGCCAGCCACACCAAGGTGCAGCCCTCCTCAGCCTTGTAGCAGCATCACCATCATCTCCAGCCGGCTACCATCTCCACCTCCAAGGGATGCTCCAGCCGATCCATTCCTTCCTCCAGCCACAGCTGCACCACCTGTAGGGCCTTAAACCAACCTTCTTCCAGCACCAACTTCAATACCTCCAGCCATTTCCTTCCAGCCACAACATCTCCATTGCAGCATCCATCCCAAGCAAGACTCCAAGCCTGCCACTTCCTTCAGCTGGTTCATACATCTTCATCAGCAGCCACCTCCACCTTGCTTCAGCTTCAATCTCCTTGCAGCCCTTACACAGCAACCTTCCAACCTCTCTACAGCAGCTCCCAAAGAAGATCTGGACGCCCAGCCACCAAAGGGAGGCATCAAATAGCAGCCTTCTTCAGCTTCTCCAGCCGCTCCTTGTGGAAGCAGCTACCCACCTGGATCAACGCCAACTCCTCTTGGTAGCAACACATATCCAGCTTCATCATCCCTTGGCGCTACATAGCCGCAGCCATCGGGGTAGTCTCACCTTCTTCAAACGACCAGCATCATCCACTCCAAATTTCCCTAGCAGCCTCCTCTATTGCTGCTTCAACTCCATTCGTTGCAACCAAACCCTCCAAGGTAAGCCATTATTCCTTCGTCTCATAATTTTCATTAGCTTATGGTGCATATGATGTCCATTCCTATCGCCCATTGATTAGGGATCGTTGGGCTTCATCTTTTTTTTTTATGAATGTTATGAAATCAAATCAATGGCTAGATTTACAGTTGCATGAGTGTTTTTTCTTTTTCTTTCTTTTCGTTATTTTAAATCAAGTAAATACAATAGAGTCTTCATCTAATCTATTTAGGCTAAGTAAATGACGAAATTCATCTATCTATTGGATTGAATCTCTCGTTTTGAGAGCCAATATCAAGATGAATCATGCTTCCTTGTTGGTTTTATTCTTTATCATTTTCCATGTAGATTACTAAAATATTTAGGTTCATTTCACTATTTAGATAATCATTTTTATTCATGTAGTATAGCCTTCATTAACATTTGATTTAAGATTTATAGGTTTTGATTTGTGCATATAGTCCAGTTATGATTTCATGTAAAGATTTTCACTCAAAAATCTTGAAAATTTTATGATAAATGTTATTATTTGTCTATGATCTTTTCCCAAAAACGTGATTCAATTCGGGTTTTAGAACCCTTCTAAATCAATCGAACCCTAAATCGGGTTTTCTGTCTCTCTGAGTTTTCAATTTCTGCTTTAGCAGACAAGAACCTCCGGCACCACCCTTGTGGGAGATCCGGATCATCCTCCAAAAATCACAGTAGATTCATGATTGAATATACTAATGATCTGGAAATTTTGAAGTTTTTCCAATTATTTTTGACCTCTGTAAAAAATCGGATTTCTCAAACCTTTAGGAAAATATCGATTTTCTTTCGTCAGGGTATAGACAGATCCTAATGCACCAAGTCCATCCAATCTGTAACCTGTATGCAAAAACTTTCAACATAAAAGTTGTTCCTAACATAATTTTCTGTAATTTCACAAAATTTTGGAATTTTTAAATCTGTTTCATTATTTTTCCCAGATTTTCCCTTTCTGTCTAACAGATTCCAATGTCCAGAAATCTCAGAGATTTAGGTCACTGATAACAGTACGGCCTTTTCCAAACCATAACCCGAATCCCAATGGTGTCAAAATATCAAATCTTCATCTGTTTGTCAGGGACAGTTTTCTACAATTTCAGCCTTTTTCCCATCTGTCGTTTAGTTTTCTCATGTTTTCTACCGAAACCTGTCTGTTTCCCCTAAATCCTAGAGTCGCCGGATTCCGATCCGACTTGCCGGAGTGTCACAGCTCTGACCATAGGTCAAAACCATAAAGTGTAAAATGCAAAAATTATTGCCTTACTGTCCTATGTCACTCCATAAAATTTGGGAAATTTTTATGGAAATTTGATATCCTAAATCCTCTTTAGAATCAACATTTTAGGCAAAAATCACAAAATTTAGGGTTTTTATTTGAATTTCCATATTTAAATATACAAAAAAAATAGATTTTCGAGCTCCATTATGTTTCTAGGGTTATTTTAGGTATCCATGCAAAATTTGGTTTAATTCCAAGTTCATTTGCTCCATGTGTTAGTTTATCTTTAAATTCAGAAGCAAAAATCAGGCGAAAATCAGGTTAAATTCGATATTTTATGATATTTTCGCCATTTTAGGGTTTTTATCATGTACATAAGCATGTATAATCATATTAGGGTTAATTTCAATCTCCTTTTCATTTCATATTTTTCAATTTTACAAAATTTATTTCAGAAAACCATGGTTTCAAGGCCATAGTCTCGTTATTGGGGGTATTTTGGTCATTTTGACCTAAATTTCGAAATTTCAATTTCTAATTCTCCAAAATTTCATTCATATCATCATATTTCATCATATTATGTTTGATTTATTTCATTTGATTTTCAAATTTCCAAAATTTAAAAAAATTCTTTCAGAAAACCCTGATTTTAAGGTCATCAAGGGTATTTTGGTCATTTTGACCCCAATTTCGAATTTTCAAGTTTATTTTCGAAATTTATTCATTATTTATCATGTTTATATGAAAGGGGGTGTGATTTTGGGTTTATATCTGAATAATATCTGATAATTTCCCATATTTTCGGATAAATTCAGAAAAACCTACATTTTTGTGCTAACCTTGTTTTCTAGTTTTGCAGGAACATTCAAGAAGAAGATTTAGCTTTTATTTCTTTTTTTTCAATTCAATGTAACCTCAAATGTAAAAATTTGGAATAAGAGTTATTTTTCTGCTTAGAATAGGGTTGCATTGCATATAGTTTAATTTATGAAAATTTCAATATGTGATGTATGATTCATGCACATTATTTCAAATTCACTATGGTTTACACGAATGGCACGTGCACAAGCTCTTATGGAGTTTATAAACTCGGTGGGATTCGTATTTATGGCCATAGTCAGAATACGAAGAAAACCAAGATTTATTATCTTTATATTAGCCACATTCAGCCTACACACTTAGGCTAACTTCAAAAATGCACTGCATTTTTCAAAACTTCAAAAGGATTTCTTAATTCCTCAATGAAATTCTCTTTTCAAATTCATATTCATTCATTCATATTATTCAAATTGCATTATTTTCAAATTCATTTTCCAACTTCAATTTCAGAAAATTCAGCTTTCTCAAGAATTTCCAAGTCTTTCTCAGGATCTGATTTTCTCAAAATCCTGAGTTTTCAAAAAAGATTTCAAAGCATTTCCCAAGTTCAAACCAAGATTTTCCAATGTTTTAAAATTCTCAAATTTCAAAGTCTCAAGTTTTCATAAAGATCGATTTTCTCATATTTCTCATTTTCCTGAGAACTCAGTTTCCTGAGAATCCATTTTTCATTTCAAAAGACATTTTCCAATGAATTTCTTAGATTTTCTTAGAATTCTCAAATCCATTTTCTTAGAAAAGCAATTCCAAATTTCAAAATCGATTTTCTAAACTTCAAATTTTCCTGAGAAATCACTTTCCAATGCAAATTTCTGACTTCCAATGAAATTCAATGATTTTCCCAGGAATTCAATTTTCAAGCACTTTTCCTATCAATTTTCAAGCATATTTCAAACTTTCCAAAGCAAGCATCATTTTTTTCTCAAACATTGCATTAGTTTCAAAAATTCATAGCACAAGCCTGATTCTTTGTGTATTTTAGGAAAAATAGAGCATAATTTAGCTATTTGAGTCGAGTTAAAACACATAATTGGTCCTTGGTTCAATTACCCCTAGTAAAGGCGCCAGAAACGGTTGAACCTCGTACCGACAGGCGGATCCCATTCCATGGAATTTTCCCGCAAATTTTCAAAACGGAGGCGAGTAAATTTTCAAAAATCATTTTCAAAACTTTGGTAGAGTTTGACTCGCGAAATTCGTTTCTCTCTCGCGAGAGAGGGAAAAAATTTTTGCGATGATAACAGGTTTGGCGACCGTGATGGGACCTGTCTTCGCCTGATCAATTATGTGCTTTAACTTAGCTCATTTATCAAAATTATGTTCTATGGAATGTCAGCTTTAATTCCTGATATCATGTGAACCTAGGAGCCTAGACTTGAACCCAGCTGACATGGATTGCATGTAGACTAGGCATGGTTTGGTAGGACCATATTGAGGAGAATTATGCATGCTCACTTAGACTTAGGTCTGAAATATAACACTCCTCAATCTAGGACTTGTATGAAAACAATGTTTGCTTCTTCAAAAGTTTTCAAAATTCTATCTCTTTAGGACTTAGAGCCCTCTGTTTGCTCGCATGTGATCATATTTCAAAAACCACCCCACCTATGTCTACCCGGTCTTTACGTTGCTGGGCTCTCTTCCAGAACCATAGTTCGAGACAGAGCCTCACAACTGGGCCACTTATTTGGGCTAACGCCCCCCTGCCACGTATCAAGGGCCATAGTCCAAAGTATATCGGTAGGCGCTCAAGGATGTTGGGAAAACACAAGCCTAGAACCGGAGATGAATTTATATGCCACGTACATCGAGCCTCGGCTCGAGTATATCGGCATAACTGGATTGGACACAGTTGATCTGAGCTTAGAGTCAGGATTAGGGTCCTAAAGCTTTTTCAAAATCAATGCATTTAGAGTTGGCTTCTTAGGGATTGCTGTATGTGCATAATTGTTTGTAATTGAATGTATGATATTCATTTTCGCCTTATTTTCTCATATTTTTCCCAATTTTTCCAAAATACCGAACAATTTTCCAAAATACCTCATTTTTCATCTTTTATGAAATATCTCCTTTTTCTCAAAAAACCCTGGATGATTTTTCTAAATTATCCACCTTTTCCTTCAAAACTTCAGGAGATTTTCCATTCTTTCGTTCCTCTGGACTTCGAATTTCCAGCTTTCATTTTATCCTGCCTGTAATTTTCAAAATTCTTGTATTTTTCTAAAGTCTAATTCCAGTCTTCTTGTCTTTCAGTCCAATGGCATCCAGTCAGCTCGATTCTGTTTTTCCTGAGGGTCACATCTCCTACGAGGTGCGACAAAGTCTTCCTGAGCATCGATCTCTTAGCACCGTATCCTTCTTCCCCCGGTGGTACTATGTCTGGTTCAAAAACTTCTCTCGTATGTTTCCGGACCACTTGAGCGATTGCGGGTTGGAATTGGCATCTGCAGTGGGAAAGTTGACAGTCAACGGCAATCTGATTCATGCACTGGCAGAGCGGTGGAATCCGCGCACTTGCACATTCTGGTTCCCGTGGGGCGAGATGACACTACTGATGAATGAATTTTCAGAGATTATGGGACTGCCTGAGCCAGCCGGTCAGCCTGGAGATCCGTTAGAGCAGCAGTTTCTGATCAATGTCAAGGGTCTGGACCCCAAAGATGTCGTAGCTCGCATGACAGGGCGCAAGTCTTGGCCACTGATTGAAGAAAATGGGAATGAGTACGTGAGCCTGATCGAGATCTACCAACAGTATGGAGAATTCGCAGAAGTCAGCTCGCTGTCCAGAACAGCTCGAGAGAGAATTCAGCATGCCATTCCATGGAACGGTTGAACCTCGTACCGACAGGCGGATCCCATTCCATGGAATTTTCCCACAAATTTTCAAAACGGAGGCGAGAAATTTTCAAAAATCATTTTCAAAACTTTGGTCGAGTTTGACTCGCGAAATTCGTTTCTCTCTCGCGAGAGAGGGAAACAAATTTTGCGATGATAACAAAGGGGTCAGCTTCAGAGAGGAGCTGGATGATATCAAGAAAGGATGATCGAGGAGAACAACCGATGGCCCTGAAGAGGCTTGGAGGCTTCCTTTTAGAGGGGAGCTGGAATGCTCGAGAAGGGAAGAGTGGTTGAAGATCAAGGATGGAGAATGAAGGAAGGCCGTTGGTGATGGATGGAGGAGGTGAAGCCATGGGGAGGAGGAAAGAAGACGATGGAAGCTTTGTGAAGGAGAGTTTTTGCGAAAAAGGAACGAGAGAGGGTTTTTGTAACCCTAAAAAAAAAATTGTTAAAAAGTTTTTTTTTTAAAGAGTGAGACTCCATTTTTAAAATTTTTTCAGAATGGTGGTCCTTTTCAAAAAGTTTTTCTAAAAAATGGTTTTTAAAAGATGTTTCTCAAAAGGAGGTTTTCAAAATTATTTTTTTCGTTTTCTATTTTTTTTATTTTTTTGTTCTTTTCTTCATTTTCTATATTTTTTTTGGATATTTTGGAATAAAACCTTAAGATTTACGAGAAAATAAAGATTTAAAACTATTTTTTTGTATTTTTGAGAAATATTTACAAAAGAGGGTTTTTCTGAGAATTCAAGGCTATTTTGGAGAAATTTCTTTAGAAAATGAGTTTGGATCCTAATTTTGAGATGATATTCAAGTTTCGGACCTCGAATCGAGAAAATATCAAGTAATGAATCCAAATGAATATGGATGAGCTGTTTGAGCCATTCAGAAAATGTTTTTTTGACATTTTATAATTTCGATTTGTAAATTGAGTAACGAGGCTCAAATTTGGATTTTAAACACTGGGTTCGGATCCAAAATCGAGTTTGAATATATCAACATGAGATTCAATCCAGAAAATCTGAAGAATAATTGAAATTTAGCTTTGATTTTCTCAAAAGATGGAGCCAGGGGCAAAAAAGGAGTATTTATAAGATTTTAAAAAATTTGGGGTGTTCACAGTGCTTTGCAGAGAGAGGTCTTTCTTCAACTGATTTTCTTTTTGTAAAGGTTTTGAAGGAAGGGGGGATGGTATTCGATTGTAAGGTTCTCTCCAGAACCCCCCCCAAAAGGAGAAGAAGAGAATGATAACGAAGTAAAGAGGAATGCAAGAAGGATGGATCGAGAGGCAATGGATGGATGCGATCAAAAAAAAATGGATGCCCTGAAGGGGCTTGGAGGGTTCCTCTTAAAGGAAGGACGAAAGGCTCGAGAGGGTGAAGATTTGTTGAGGATGAATGGAAGAGGGAGGCCCCCAGACGATCAAAGGTGGAGAGGGGAAGCCCGTGAGCCTGCGACCGTTATAAACTTTTCTCTTTTTCAAAAAGGAAGTCCCTTTACAATGATTTTTCAAAAAGTGGTTTTAAAGAGGAGTTTTTAGCAAAAAAAAACAAGTTTCAAAAAGGGTTTTGAACTGCATATTTTCTAATTTTTTTGATTTTTATTGTTGTTTTTCCATATTTTTGTATTTTTAGAATAAAATCTTAAGATTTTACGAGGAAATAAAGATTTAAAACTATTTTTTTTTGTATTTTGGGGAAATATTTACAAAAGAGGGTTTTTTGAGAATTAAAGGCTATTTTGGGGAAATTTCTTCAAAAAAATGGGTTTATATCTGGTTTTTTAGGAAATATTCAAGGTTTAAAACCTCGAATTGAGAAATATAGGGTTGCGGATCCAGCAGGATAACAGATGGACTGTCTGAGCTTTTCAAAATTTACTTTTGATATTTTGAAATTTTAATTTGAGAATTTAGATAACGAGGCTCGGATTACTGGATCCGGATCCGAAATCGAATTGAACATATCAATATGGGATTTAATCCAGAAAATCTGAAGGATAACTGAAATTTTGTTCTGAAATTGCTTTGATTTTCTCAGAAGATGGGGCTAGGGGCAAAAAGGACATTTTTACAAAGCTTTGAAAAATTTGGGGTGTTCACAGATGCCCCTCTTTGCTACTAAGTCGGTTGAAAGCTGAGCTTAGTGGCAAAGAAAACACTCCAAATTTTGAAAATGCCCCAGTCAACAGATCTGAACTGGGTGTGGAAGAATTATTTTGAAAATATGACTTCTCAGGCTTAAAACCTTATCCTGAATGGTTTTGGGGAGGCGAAATCCTCGAAAATGACATGACCGAATAATAAAGGATGAGGAAATCGTGGTGGGACTTTTGGATGAAAATCCCGAAAATGGTGGAAAATAAGGATTTTGATCAGGTCTCATGGGTGAGACAAGATACGCTTTTTGGAACGATTCAGGTTTAGCCCTTAACCTGGATGGGATGAATATATATAAAAAATGAATTCAATGAGGAAAGGAATACATGAGGACCTTGATGGGACATTTTTGGAAAATGCCATGTGAGATGAAGCTCAAGTAGAATCCTATCCTGGATGGATATACAAAGCATGGATTCCTCGATGGGAAGTGGCATGATGGGGCTGAAAGAAAATACCTTGTCAAAACAAGGAATCTTGTAGGAACAAGACTCAGGTTTAACCCAAACCTGAAAAAGGAAGATACCTCACAGAGCGAGGTTCAGGCTTAACCCTTAACCTGAAGGGGATGACCAAATGGAACCCTCGAACGGAGAAAACATAATGGGACCTTCGGAGTTTGGACGAACAAATCCGAAAGGGGTTTGCGAAAGGAGGAAGATGGGGTTCCCTAAAGCTTGGAAAAAGGGATGAGTTTGGGCGTCTCATTGCTGAGACTGAAATAGCTTTTGAAATAAATGACCTCTCACAGAAAAATTCAGGTTTTGACCCTTAACCTGAGTGGGAACAAAGATACAGAATCCTTAAATGAGAAAACCGTGATGGGACAGGAAGAGATACTCCTTCCGAACGAGGCAACTCTTTTGGAAAATATAAACAACGCTAGGTTGCATCAAAGTGGATATTGAATATTTATTTCATTCTTAGAATAGCTAGAAAATTTTGCCAATAAGATAAAAACTATAGTTGACTCAAACGCTTTGAAAAATGTGCACGTATGTGCGAAAGATATTTCTCCTTTTACCTAGAGCATTTCCCCCAATGAGGTTAACTCCTCGGTTTTAAGAGTCAAATTCAAAATTTTAGCGCTGATGATTTTCTTCAAGGAAGCTATCCATTTCCTTGATATAAGAAGAAAAGAAATATTCTTAATTTCATAAAAACAAGTAGTGAAGAGATATTGATAAAAGAATTTTGCATGAGAAAAGATGACTTCTGACAACATTGGCAGTTTGATATCTGGGTGTTTTCCCATGATGATCTTTTCGCACTCTTTTGGAGTCATTGAACTTTCTCGAGTTTTTACATCATCCTTCATTTGGATGTATCCTGACTTTTCTCTCTTTTTCAGGGAAGGGTACGTCACAAACTCCTTCATCTTGGAGATGTTCCGATCTTTCTTTTTGTCTCAAGCATTCTATTGGTGATATTGGCTAAAAAAAGGTCTTTAAATGATAACAGAAATCAAATATCATTTAGAGTTTGTCGGTAGGTTCATCACATTCGCTTTCATCTCGACGATGATCTGAACTTTCTCTGGAAAGATCCTTCACAAACTTCTTCATCTCGGAGATGATCCAAATCTTCTTTAGCCCCGAGGGTCTAGCTCGCCTATTCGCCTTTATCTTGACGACAATTGAGAGATCCCTTTTGCAGATATTTGATTTCAACTCTAAATGGATAAGGAGACGTGAATGGAGTGATTTTTTTTTAGAGCTCAAGATATTTCCACTGCCTGATTGCCAGATAGCCGTCTTTAAACATGTGTCATAGCCATGATCAATATCAATTCGCTTCAGGTTTTTCAACATCATTGAATATTTATTTCATTAATCATATCGAGGATATTTCTTTCATCCTTTTGGTTGATCAACAGGGAAAAGATTTGAATTTTATCCCTTTTTTCGCAAAAAGCTTCACCTTTTTGGAAAGAATACTAGAAGTAATCTGAGGTAATTCTTTTGTGTAGTAAGAATATTGGAGTCAACAACTGCTTTTAGCGAATTGGCAAAGTTTTCATGAATTCTGTGTAAAATAATCACTCAATATAGATTTTGATGAGACCTTGAGTCGAATCTTTGATTTTGGAAATACATGACCAGCAAAAGCTGGAACCTTTGAAATACATGACCAACGAGTGTTGGATCTTTTGAAATACATGACCAGCGAAAGCTGGAACCTTTGAAATACATGACCAGCAAAAGTTGGAATCTTTAAAATACCTAACCAGCAAAAGCTGGAACCTTTGAAATACCTGACCAGCAAAAGCTGAAACCTTTGAAATACATGACCAGCAAAAGCTGAAACGTTTTGAAATACATGACCAGCGAAAAGCTGGAACCTTTGAAATACATGACCAGCGAAAAGCTGGAACCTTTGAAATGCATGACCAACAAGCGAATTGGATTTGAAAGACAATTCGAGTCGGAACTCTGATTTTCTAGACCAATTCTGAATTGGATTTGGAAGAAAATTTGAGTCCGAACTCGGATCTTCTAGACCAATTCAAGACATTTGAAGGAAAGAAAACTAGATGAATTGGATTTGGAAGGAGAATTAGAGTCGAAACTCAGATCTTCTAGACCAATTGTCAAATTTGCAGGAAAGTTTGAGTAGAAGTTCGAACTTTTAAAGGAAAGCTAAGCGAATTGGATTTGAAAGAAAATTTGAGTCAGAACTCTGATTTTCTAGACCAATTCTGAATTGGATTTGGAAGAAAATTCGAGTCGGAACTCGGATCTTCTATACCAATTCTGAAGGAAAGAAAATTAGGCCAATATATTTTGTGTTTGGAAACGTTGACTAGGAAGAAAACCAAAAGAGTTTCAACGGGATTTAGAAAAGTACCAGCACGAGCACCGGATTTGAAAACAATACCAGTACGAGCACTAGATTTTAAAAGGTTTGCCAGTACGAGCACTGGGTTTTGAAGATTGTCGGTTGATAGGGGATTTTCAATCTTCACCCTCACAATGACTTGGACAAGTGCCACGGGTCTCAGGATTTATCCCTTATCCTGAATGGGAAACTCAATACAAATTCATGCAGATGAATGTGAATGAATGCATGCAAATGCAAATGAATGTAAATGAGTGCATATGCGTGCAAAATGAGAGATTTGTTTGATCCTGCCTGCACACAGGTTGTTTTGAATAAAAGGCAACTTTATAACAAGAATGCCCCAGTATATTCTGAGGAAGAGAGATATTTCGATAAAAGAATAATTGATCATTTATTGAAGGGAATTTTTGAAGAATACAAAAGATAGAATAGAGATTTTCTAGGTATAGAATTTCTTCAAATGTCGAGCATTAATGAGGTCGGATAGTTCTACCCCGTCTGCATTAATCAGACGATATGAATTACGGAGCAACGCTTCTTTCACCACGTAGGGACCTTCCCAGTTTGGTGACCATTTGCCACATGGACGATGCTTGAGATGAGTCGTTGATCTAAGGACCAAGTCATTAACTTGGAATATCCTTTTGATGACTAACTTGGCATATTGCCTTGCTATCCTCTGACGATAAGACTGAGCGTGCTCTGCTGCTTTGAGTCTTTTCTCATCAAGTAAATCCAATTGTACCAATCTTTGTTGCTGATACTGATAGAGTGGTAGCTCTAGAAGAGATGCAAACTTAAGGGCGGACTTCTGAACATGAAGAGGTAACACCACCTCAGTCCCATAAACAAGTTCTGAAGGAGTCACATTGGTTGGGGTTCGAATGATAGTTCGATATGCCCAAAGTGCATCATGGATTTTCTCGTGCCAATCACGATCCGTCTCAACGGTTCTTTCCAAGATGCGAATCAAACTCTTGTTGGTTGCTTCTGCCTGACCATTTCCTTGTGGATAATAAGGAGCTGAAAAATGATGATGAATTCTGAATTTTGAACAAAAGATCTTTATTCTCTCATTCTTGAAATGAGTACCATTATCTGACACGATGTCGTGCGGTATACCGAAACGACAAAGAATGTTCTTATGAATGAACGAGACTACATGTTGACCTTCCATTGTATCCAGAGTGACGGCTTCAACCCATTTGGTGAAATACTCTGTTGCGGCAAGGAAATATTTATGACCATTGGAAGGTGAAGGAGTGATGGGTCCTACGACGTCGAAGGCCCACATAGAAAATGGCCATGGAGACACGACTGATTGCAAGTACGTGGCTGGCACATGAATGGAAGGTGCGTACATCTGACACTGAACGCACTTCTTCACAAAACGATAGCAGTCTTGCTGCATGGTTCTCCAATAGTATCCTGCCTGAATGATTTGTTTAACAAGGGTTTGGTAGCCGACATGACCACCGCAAATACCTTCATGCGCTTCTCACACGATTTCTTTGGCATCTTCTTCGTCTAAGCACCTGAAATACTCAGAACTGAACCCACGACGATAAAGAACATTGGCAAGGATAAAATAGCGGGCAGACATATGCTGGATTGCTTTTTGCTCCTTCTTTGATAGTTCTGGTGGAAGCTCACCAGTTTCAATGAAGTTTTTAATATCTTGGTACCAAGGCTTCTTTTTCTGTTCTGCCTGGCTGACTTGCATTACCGGAACGAAGGCAGGTTGGTCAAGTCTACCGATTTCAAAAGAGCGACAGGATTCTCCATTCCTGAAAGACATAATGGAGCCTAAGTTGGCCAAACCGTCAGCTATTTGATTAAACTCTCTTTTGATATGAAAAAGCTGAAATTCATCGAAATTGTTGATGAGGGCTAAAACGATCTTTTGGTAAGGGAGCAGCTTCTGATCTTTTACCTGCCATTCAACTTTGACTTGGCTGACGACGAGCAATGAATTGTCGAAAGCGTGTACCCTCTTAACATTGAAGTCTTGCAAAATTCTCATACCTTGTATTAAAGCTTCATACTCAGCCATATTATGGGTACATTGAAAATCCAGTTTCAGAGAAAAGGGGATCATCTCTTTCTCTGGTGTGATCAGCAAGATTCCGATCCCTCTGCCAGCCATGTTCTTGGATCCATCGAAAAATAGATTCCAAACTGGGGATTGTTGGACATTACAGATCCGTTCATCGGGAAAACTATCCTCGATTTTAACATCTTCTGCCAAAGGAAAATCTGCCAATTGGTCCGCAATTGCTTGGCCTTTGATAGATTGCTGAGAAACATACCCTAGATTATACTGCATTAACAGGACTTGCTACTTAGCAATCCGTCTACTGAGAAATGGTTGTTCGAGAATATACTTGAGAGGATTAAGTTTTGAGAGAATCTTGACTTCTGATGCTAACAGGTAATGTCTCAACTTCTGACACATCCATACCAGTGCTAGGCATGTCTTCTCTATCTGAGAATATTTCTTCTCGTAATCAATGAAAGTCTTGCTTACATAATAGATGGCATGTTCAATCAAACTGCCTTCCTCATACTGTGCCAAGAATCCGCCACAAGCGGCTTGGTTAACTGAAACATATAGCAAAAGAGGCTTTCCCAATTCTGGTGGCTTCAGAACGGGCGGATTAAGAAGATATTTCTTGATACGTTCAAACGATTGCTGACACTCTGGTCCCCATTCAAATTTCACTCCTTTTCTGAGCAAATGATTGAAAGGTTCACATCTCATGGCAAGGTTGGATATTGTGATCATCGCAAATTTTTTCCTCTCTCGTTGGTTTCTCTCTCTTCCTTCTCTTTTCCTTTTCTAACCTCTATTTTCCTCCTTTTTTGAAGGGAGAAGAAAAAGGAAGAAAAGAAAGAGAGAAGAGAAAAGAAAGAAAGAAAGAGAGAAGAGGAACTATTTTACGCGGTCTCACTTGACCTTGATTTGAAAATATTTAGAAATTTAACTCGCCTCCGTTTTGAAAATTTGCGGGAAAATGGAGAGACGGGATTCGCTCGTCGGTACGAGGTTCGACCGTTCCTGGCGCCTTTACCAGGTGTAATCGAACCAATGATCGAATCTATGCCTTTTGCTTTGCCTAAATATAATCTAAGAATTTATTCTAACTCTAAATGCACAAAGAATCATACTTGTGCAATGCAAGGATGTATACTCTTTTGAAAATTGATTTAGAAATTTCCAAGTATTCTGAGATGAACTTGGTAAAGGAGTGAAGAAATGATTTAATCTAACTTAGAACTTGAGATAGATCAGAGGAGTTCTAAGTTTTTGAAGTAAATCAGGATTGGAAGAATAAATGAGAAATAATGACTTGAAGCTTTGAAATGAAGTTTCAAAGTTAAAAAATGGACTTTGAATTTGAATTTGATTTTAGGAAAGGAAATGAATACTTGAGATGAAATTGAATTTGGATTTTTATATTTGGAATGGATCTGAGATAATCAAATGGTATTTAAGAATAAAAATGGATTTAGGGAGTTCAGATGAGATCTGAAAATGGCATTGGATTTGAAATCTAGAATTGGGAATGGAATTGGATCTAAAGATGGATTTAAGATCTGAGATCCGATATAAAATTGGGTTCTGGATCCTAAAGGGGAATGGGATCTGAAGTATGAGATCCAAAGTGGAATTGGACTCTGGATCCTAAGGGGGAATTGGATCTGAAGTATGAGATCCAAAGTGGAATTGGACTCTGGATCCTAAGGGGGAATTGGATCTGAAGTCTGAGATCCAAAGTGAAATTTGGATTCTGGATCCTAAAGGGGAATTGGATCTGAAGTCTGAGATCCAAAGTGAATTTTGGATTCTGGATCCTAAAGGGGAATTGGATCTGAAATCTGAGATCCAATTTGAGTGTTGAATCCTGGACCCTAAAATGAATTTGGAGTTTGTTAAATTTAGAAGATGAATCAAGAACTTAAAAAAAATGAAATTTAGAATTTGAATCTTGAATATACAAATGAATTTCAAAGTCAAATTAGACCTTGAATTTTGAATTTAAAATTTACAAGATGAAGGGAATCTCAAAGTTAAATTGAACTTTGGATTTGATTTGTAGTATTTGAATTTGAAATTTAGAAGATGAATCAAGAGTCTCAAGGTTAAAATTGAATTTGGAGTTTGATTAGAGTTTTGAATATAAAATGAATTTGGAATTTCAAAGTTAAATTGAACTTTGAAATCTGATTTTGAATTTGAATATAAAATGAATTTGAAATCTCAAAGTTAGATTGAACTTTGAGATTTAAAAATGAAATAGAATTTTGAAAATTGAAAGAATGAATTGGATTTGATAAAGATTGAAGATAGATTTGAAGAAAGTATTTACATTACTTGGAGTTTTTGAAGAGGAAATTTCGGAAATATGATGCAATTCTATCCTAAATGATGAATGAATTTAAATTTTTGAAATTGGATTTTGAAAAACTATTTCATTCTTTAAATGAATTTAAAATAAGATTGAAGATATAATACATCCTTGACTATGGTCATTGAATGTATTATATAATAATCTATATTTAAATTCAGGTGAAGAATGAAACACATTTGGTGCTTTTATAGAATTTAAAATGAAATTAACTCTCAATATACCTTGACTATGGCCATTGGTATATATTTTAAGTTAAATTCTAATAAAAGAAAAATATTAAAGGAAAATATGATGAATTTTGAAAACGGATCCAGTGTTATTTCGTAAAAGATAAAAATCCTAAGTTTTGTCCACACCCTGACTATGGCCATTGATATGGATCATCAACTTAGGATTAATTTACCTTTTACGAAAATGGTGCACGTGCCATTCGTGTTTCACCATTGTGAGATTTTGAAAAAAAAAAAAGGGGAAAAAGCATGAGAACAAGCAATTCATGATATTTACTATGCTCATTCATTCTAATCTAAGACTAATCTAAGACTGGAAATGTAAATTTCTCATTATACTCTATCTATTATATTATTTGAAAAATGTCAAAGCTTCTAAGCCAAGGGAGAAGTCTTGCAAAACAAGAATTAGCACAAGGCAAAAGAAACTCCTGGGAGGAGAACCTACAAAATTTTTGGTGAATCCCAAGATGGAAATGATAAAAGGGTTCATATATACACCTATGTGCTATGCATGTGAGGGTGCCTATATAGCTTAATACTTAGGTCCAAAGGAAGCATATGATCATGTATGTATAAAGCTAATCCTAAGTGAATGGTGAAGATACAGATGTATCATATGAATAATGAAGGAAAATTGTTATGAATGGAAAATCACATATATACATATTTATATATATATATACATATATACATACACATTATATATAATATATGAGAATGAGAAGAGTGTAATATAGAAGATATGGGAAGGTGCTGATACGCAGGTAGTGGATATTACATAAAATGTATATAGTGAATGGGACTGCATATGTTAGGGTATCTATGAGGGTACCAAAAAAGTAATATATGTATATATATATATATGCATATATATAGGCCATAGATACAGGGTAAATGGACTACCGCAGTCCATTGGGCTGCTGCACTGGGGGAATGAGGCTGCCAGGGATGTTGCTGGGAGCAAAGGAGGAGGGTGATAGGTAGGAAGATGCTGGAACAAGAATGGTCCAGGGTGGGTCATTAGGGAAGGCAATAGCCACGGTGAGCTATTATGGAAATAAAGACTACAATGGTTCATTGTGAACCATTTGTGAGAGACTATGGCTGTAGTGGTTCCTCAATGAACCACTATGGAAATGAAGGGCCACAGTGGCTCCTTGTGAATCATTGTGAAGAATAATAACTATAGTAGGTTCCTGACGAACTACTATAGAAAGAAAGATTACAATGGTTCTTTGTGAACCACTGTAAAAGAAAAATGTGCAGTTGTAGTAGTTTTCAATAAACTACTGTGGAAATGGAGGACCACAATGGTCCATTGTGAACCACTGTGAAAGGTTCTTTTTCCTGTGGTGAAACCTGTGGTTGGGAAGAGGGCTGATAGTAGATGTGCAGGTGGCTGTGTTGATGGAAACAAACGGGATATGAAACCTGTGAATGGTGCTGTTTAAAAGTTGGTACGTGAGACTATGGTAGTGATAGCCTTACAAGTGCAGTAAGGAAAGAGCTACAGGGTAAGTGTGTAGGGTAGATTTGAGGGAAGCTATACTGAGTGATGTAATATTATCTAGAAGTTTGCTAATTGACTTACAGGTATAGCTAATGGGAGGAGCTGATTTGCATAGTTATAGCCATGATGAGATGTAATAAATCCATAAAAAAATAAGCAATAAAATGAAGACCACTGCAAGTCAAAAGTTGAATCATCAACTATGATGAAATGTGGATTCTTATTGACTAAACAAAAATTAATGTAAAGAAAAGATCAATCATACCATGTAATATACGGTGAACAAGAGAAACATACCTTCTGAATTAAAACTGGATACAGGAAAAAGAAAACAAACAAACCTGCAAAATAGTGAAATGTAAGCACAATGAAATGTAATAGGATGTGAATGATGAATAGGAAACACCCATGTGATGCACAGATTTTTATAACATGCAATGCATGGAACGCCAACTGATGAAAGAGGAAGAAAATTGGTAGTTTACAAAGGTTCTGACGCATCTTACCAAAATGGATAAATCCTGTTGTCATGCTTTTGTAACTTCTAGTATATACACACACAAAAAAAAAAAAATGACTGTGATATAAAACTGGTGATAAACTATATGAACTGAGTAGAGGGTGTTAATTATTTTGCCAAATCATCCTTTTGGAAGGCCTCAAATGCCGACATGATATACAACAGTTCCTGAATACGCAGAGTTTTCCTGGGCATATGGATGATGTCATGCCATGAGAAGGACATAACTCAAAACTTGATTCTGAGTCAACAGAATCCATTCATTTCGCCACCCATTCATGCATCCAACTGCATCATATCCGAAAATTGAACTCTGAATTAGCGAATCCAAAATCTCTGCAGTGAGCTATTTTGTTTCAGTCGTGAAAGAGAACATCCAAAGCACTATGCAAGCGTCATGATCCTCCAAATTGATGATCATTGCTACAAAGGGACGATGGTGTTAGGTGCAGATGAGTGCTGGGATCACTATACCACCTTCGACCCTACATGTTGGCTCAAATGCCAAACTTGAGACTAACATATTGACAATTTTTTGGAATGGACCAAAACAAGGAATGATATCTCATAGGTCTAAACATGAGACTATCAGTGCTGATGAGACCCGATAGCTAGTAATGCCAAGGAATTTATGCACATTATTCAATACAGATAAACCAAACAATAACAAAGTATGAATGTATACAGGGTAAACTGACAGGAGTTTTATTTCTATGGTACGCCTTCAGCTACCAGAACCAAACGCAATCAGAAGTCCAATCAGATATATGAGATATGGTATATCAATTAACATTGGATATAAGCTTACAGACATGTAACTACAGAATATCTCAATTCCTGGTTATCAACATGCTTTCCGATAGGACCATGGGTAGGCATGGGTCTACATGCGAGACATTGGCTATAGACAACCGTCAATATGTTGTAAAACCAGGATACTGGGAACAAATTAATCAAAACCTGGTAATATTACAGGGAATGAACCAATAAACCAGCCATGAAACTGAGTATATCCACAAACTAAAATTTAACAGATAAAAAAATTAGGGAAACTAATGTAGAAATTTGGGAAGCAGGGAAACTTCAACGTAAAACCCATAAGAATCAAATGGAACTAGTGGATTTAAAAAAAAAGAAAAAAGAAAAAGAAAAGAAAAGTGCAGAAACTCCAGAAAAAAAACTTATATATAGCAAAAGAAAAATTTTGTAAGATTTAACAGAAACATAGAGCTGGAGAATGAAATCCTTTAAACCAGAAGTTGGCATTGGCTAACCCTGCACAGTAGTTACTCCTACCTTTTGATTAAAATGATAAACAATTCCTAATCCCGATTCAATCTCCATGTAGACGACCTCAACAAAGATTGTTGCCCTTTCCTATGTGGACTCCAAATGGGACATCCCTTAGCGAATCTGGAACATGCTCTGGATTTTGCTACAACTCCGATCAAGGTTTTTAGAGTAGCAATTGGAATGGTAAATTAAGGATCCAGCCTTGCAAACCCATTGCAAAATAATAAAAAAAGAATTATACTCAATAACACAGGATTCAGCAAAAAAAAAAAAAAACTCTCTGCAAAATGATCATTCATGAACCGATCCTGTATCACACTCCTTGATGTTTTCACGACAATCTTCGTGAAACGAAAACTCCATCGTTCACTAAAGAGTGAGAGCAGTAACCCAAGCCACTCTTTCTATGGATTCCACACCTTACCACTTGGATCGTTCTTCCTTAGGAAGCTTAACATGATGCACCTATGATTCTTCAGACTCGGGGAGCCAAAAAAAAAAAATGATACATAATGTTTAGATGAATCCGGAGTCTATCAACAAATAAAATGATACCTACATATGTACTTATGAGGACATGAAATGCAAGGGATGCCATTCCCAGAGAATGCAGAGAAGTGGAATGCTTCTAACATGGAAGATGCACTAAATGAAAGGAACGATGTGCAATCACATGACATCTAGACTGAAGGTCATACCGTGGACAGATCATTAACCATGAAATATAGAAATCAAAAGAAAGTAAGAACCTAAATGGTATACAAACGACCAATGGAAGACAGAAAATAACTGGAATAGAAAATAAAAAAAAGGTTTAGTAAAGAAATTGAACCATAAACAGTGAAATCAAGAAGGAAATCGCAAAAAGGGGAAGAAATAATGTGAGAATTCGGGGAAATTCCATTATTTTTGCACAGAGAGGTGTTGGGATTGCTATCGGCAATCCATCACATCTGTGGTGCATTAACAGAGCGAATAAAAAGGAGAACTAAAAGGTATTATGGAGAAGAAAGAAATAAAGGAAAAAGAAAAAAAAAGGGAAAAGGGAAAAAAAAAAGAAGAAGAAGGGACTTACCAGACCTCTCTGTGCCGCTGGAGCAGAAGGAATCTTCTTTCGATGCAGAAAAAGAGGCTGGACCAGCGTTGATGCTACCCCGATTCAGGAGATATCAAGCATCAAAGGAAACAATTCTTCTATCCGTGGTTGCCGAGCGAATCTCTAAAGAATAAGAGTGTTTCCTCTTGTTTTTCCAGAATTTTGAAGGAGAAAATCTCCCTTTTTGCTGCCGTGGAGGCCTCCTGCTGTAGATGGAAACTCCACGCAAGAATAGTCGATGGATTTCTTATGGTTGATTATACCTTCAGTCGATGGGGGGGACCAGAGAAAGTAGATGAAAGGAAGGAGATAAAGATGAAGGGTTGCAGAGGGATTGCGAGTGTCGATTGATCCTCCTCCCTCTCCTTTTGTTGCTGCCCAGCTTATATAGAGTTTGAGGAAGCTTCGAGCAGGTGGGAGTTTGTTGAGGATGAACGGGTGAGAGCGAGGCAAATGATCGAAGGGTCGACCCTTTTTGGAAGGATCGAGAAGAAACCTCTGTCAGAGACGAAGGGTAGATGGTTGCTCGTCGAGGGAAGAAGAAGAGGATCGGGGGGCAGAGATGGAGGCTGTGATGGATGTCGCACATGGGGCTGGCGGGGGAAGCTTCGTGAAGATGGGGGAAGTTGAAGATGATGTTGGCGATCAAGGGTTGCCCTCAAGCATGTAAACACCCCAAATTTTCACTCCCCTCCCCGACATTTTTCACCAAGCATCAGCTTCAAGCCTCTGAAATCGCCAGAGGGCAAAATGGTCATTTTCTGAGCTCGGACCTTGCAAAAGTCTAAATTTCATCTGAAACTCTCAAAATTTCCCTATTTTTAGCTCAGATGTGCAAAATTTTATTTCTGACAGGAGACAGACATCTCCAAGTCTTGATTCAAGATTGCATTTCATAAGAAATGACATTGCATATCATTGCATGAGCATTTCAAATCACTGCACTGCACAGCATGTCATTTCGAGGTCCAGAACTCTTGATTTCAAAATTTTCAATCCAGATTAGAATTTCAACTCTTTTCAAAATTGATTTCAAAACCCTGGGTCTTCAACATTATCAATTTTTCCCATTTTACCCCCAGGACTCTGAATTTCAAAATATTTCCTCAGGAAAACCATCTGGATAGTTTTCAATATGGATTTGAGTCACTTCACCTCAGATTTTGCCCTTTTTGACAATTTCAAATATCTTTCTTTTACAAAATCGCCCTACAAGGGCCAACTCTTTCCAAAATTCCTGTTTTGCCCATTAGTCCAGATTTTATGAAAATTCCAAAAAGAAGTTGTGGTTTTATCCTTATTTCAATAAAGAAGCAATGTGGGACCCACACTGAGGTGGTGTCACACAAGCTTTCCTTTTGAAAATTTGAATTTTGAAAAACCCAAAAATATAGGAGCCTTGTCCCCTGGATTGGTGCCACTTGTCTTTTCTCTCTCCTCCCATTTACATGCCATGTGTCAGCATAGGGTTCACCTAGAGTCGGTGCCACATGTCACCTTCCCTCTTCTGCCAAGTGTCAGTGTGGGGCTACCCTAAGAAGCCGCCACATGTCATCCCATTTTATCTGCCATGTGTTACCCTATCCATCCTGCGCCATGTGTCATTTCAAAGACTACCAGAAGATGCCAAGTGTCATAGGTTGTCCTGTCTAGAAAAAGTGGAGTTTGTCTCCTCTGAGGTGGCGCCACTTGAAGTGTGTCTCCTGCAGAGGACACGTGTCAACCCCTCCTTCCTTCTAGAAAAGTAGCCTGACACATGTCCTCCCCCTATTTTTCTCAGAAAAGTAGGAGACATGTGTCACTCCTAAATTCCTACAAAAAAGGTAGGCTTGTCTCCTCTGAGGTGGCGCCCTCTGGAGTGTCTCCTACAGAGGACACATGGCAAGCTCTCATTTCCTCAGAAAAAGCAAGTGCCACGTGTCATTCTCTGCTTCTTTCAGAAAAAGTAGAGGACACATGTCTTCTCCCTACCTCTTTCAGAAAAGTAGGAGACATATGTCACTCCTGGCCTTCTTCAGAAAAAGCAAACCATTCAAAATTCAAACAAGGCACTAGGTGGCAAAAATCCTGAGCTCTGATTTTTCCAGATGGCCTGAGATGGCGCCACATGTCCCTTTCCCTCCTTTTCCTCCCTCTTGCCACATGGCATTGTAGGAGCCACCCTGAGGTGGCGACACATGTCCACCCTCCATTCCTCCAGGGCCAACCTCTATTTGAATTTCAAACTTCCCCCTGAGGTGGCGCCATTTGAGAAAGCCTCTCCAGACAGCTGACACTTGTCCGCCACATGTCCAGACCTCCCTGCACCAGAAAAAGTAGAAAAAAACCCCCCCATGAGGTGGCGCATTTTGCTTCCTCCCTTCATGTTCTCCTGCCACATGGCATCGTAGGAGCCACTCTGAGGAAATGCCACATGTCAGCCCCTCCTTTCCTGCAGAAAAGCAAAATTTCAAACATTTGAACTCCCCAAGGGTGGCGCCACATGGCATGCCCCTACTGTTCCAACTTTACACCTCAGAACACCTTTTGAGGTGGCACCATTCCAGGACTCCACTTGGCTCCATTTTTATTTTTTATTTTATTTTTTATAAAGGTAGCCCACCATGAGGTGGCTCCACCTGAGGACTCCCTACAAAAGGTGAGTTTGAATTTCAAATTCCAAGAGAGCACCCTCTGAGGTGGCGTCTTCTGGGAGCTCCCTGCAGAGAGAATCAAGCAAACTTTTGAAAAATTCCAAATTCCCCCTGCTGAGGTGTCTCACCCACAAAATTTCCATTTTTTATTTTTCTCAAAAATTAAAACACCTTTTGAGGTGGCGCCACCTGAGGGCTCCCTGCAAAAGCCAAATTCGAATTTCAAACCCCCAGATGGCACCCCCTGAGATGGCGCCACATGGAGGGCTCAGATTGAACCTGTTTGAATTTCAAAAAATTTCAGAAAAATTATAAAAACAAGGGTTCACGCCCAGCCTAGGAGGATCATTTTTTTTAGCTCTTGTGAATCTGCAAAACCCGACCTAGCCTTCCTAAAATCCGATTTTGAACCTTGGAAATCGTGCCCCCCTTTGGCTCATTGAAGAAAGGTGGAGTAGAGCTCGTGCTGTGGCGAATTCGATTCCAACAGAGGTCGATTTTTGTGAACCATCCGAAGCTTGGAGCGAAGGACGAAGGAAGCTCGTGATAGCTGCCCATTTCAAGAGCTCCTACGCTGCGTAACGAAACAAGGCGCACTTCTTTTCCCCTTGATGTGATTCTATAATCCGAATCGGGAGTCGTTTGAAGAAAAAGCTCATCCGAGGGATGGATTGAGCTATTCTCATAAAACGACATATATAAAAATGTTTCATTATGCTTCCTTGATGATTTTAACATTCATATAGTTAGCTAGGTTTAATTTGCATTTTATTTCATTCATTTAGTACATTTCATGAGTTAATTAGGATTAATTTAGCCATTATTTCAATTCTGCTTATTTTCAGTAGGTCTCTGTTTTTGTCAGTCAGTCCACACGTCATTTCATGCATTTGTTTTTTATTAAAAATCCCAAAAAAATCACTGAATGCGCCCTTAGGTGTCCCTGAAATTTTGCTAAAAATTAGGAGGCATTTGAATTTGTTTACTATGGTAAACGTTCAAAATGGCAAGTCGGGTTTTGTTACCCGGGATACGTTTTGAAAGTCATTTTCCGACTTGTAAAATCGAGATATCCCTCATGGGAGATCCGATTTCCGATCCGAAAGATGTTTTGAACTCGGGAAAATGTCTAGGTTTTAACATGATTTTATCAGAGTTTTTTGATTTTTTTAATGTCTGAAAAAAATCCGAGATGTCGGTACACGTGTCAGAGCCTAATTTGAGACTCTGAGATCTTGGATCGACTTAGGGCTATGGTTTCTCTTTGTGTGTTGCTCCAAATCCGAAACTGTAAAAAGTGAAAGTGGTGTCCGAGATGTCCTCTGTTTGAATCTGAAAGCCTGTAATTTTTAGAACAGTGTTGACCCCTGCTTAGGATTTTTATTGTCAGCCCCCTGTTTTGCTACATTTGTCTGTTCTGTTAGTTTAGGCAGGAATAGTTATATTTTTATCGGTGTTTATGTTGATCAAATGCCGAAGTCATAAACATGAAAGTTGTTCATGTAGGTGTCGTGCATAGCTCTGATTAATTTCATAAATTTCTATGGCCGTTTTGTATTTTTTTAGCATTTTACATCAGATTAGTGTGATTTTTACCTCTGTCAGAACTAAATCCCTGTTGCCGAACTCACCATGGCTCAAATCCCAAAGCTGTAAAAACTAAAAATGTTCCATTTCGGGTATTTTAGCAGTCTGCAAAATATCAGAAGTTTTCATGGTGTAAATCTTGCATTATCATATTAGGCATTGCATTTGATTCGGATCCATAGGCAAAATTCATCATTTTAGGACTTTCCTTGAATTTTAGCATTTAAATCATATCATTTCATGATGTTTAGCATTCTAGGTTGTTTATCAGAGTGTTTATATGATTCATACCGAATTTGGTGCAATTTGGAATCCATTTGAGGTTCGGATCATCCATAATACCAAAACAGGGTCCCGCAGGACCCAGATCCAAGCGAAAAACAAGCGAAATTCGCTATTTTGGCTAAATTTCAAAATGTCAAATTCTGATTTTACATTCATAATGTGTCTAGCAGCATGTCATCATATCTCTTACTGCATTTCATCATCATTTGATTCAATTTGAACTTCAAAATCTCAATTTTACCAAGTTTTCCTTCAAAAAAACCCTGATTTTAAAGGTATAACTTTATAATTAGGGGTATTTTGGTCATTTTGACCCCAATTCCGAATTTCAAACTGTTTTCCACTGAATTCCCTGCATTTACATCATTTCAAAACATCAAGGAAGCATGAGAATAGGGTTTATATCCAATTAAGTCCAATAATTTCATAATATTATTGGAAAATCTTGGAAAACCCCACATATTTGAGCTAACTTTATTTCAAGCTTGGCAGGGACATTCCAAAGAAGGAGCTGAAGTCTGCAAATTTTTTTTATTTCCTTTATTTAGTGATGTAATAATGTAAATTTTGGAATAAGAGATTTAATTTCCTGCTTAGACTAGGATGCATATCATATAGTTTGAATTTATGCAATATCCTGATTATATGATTCATGCATTTTATTTCAAAAGCACTATGGATGTTCACGAATGGCACGTGCACCAACTCTTAGGGAGTTGATGGACTCGGTGGGATCCATATTTACGGCCCTAGTCGGAATATGGACGAGACCCAGATCCATCATCTTTCTACTAGTCACATTGAGCCTACACTCTTAGGCTATCTTAAAATGCACATCATATTTCCAAAGTTTTCAAAATCATGTGCATCAAATCAACTAAATTCTGAACATATTCATGGCCACAGTCAGGATATGTGAAGGATTTATCTTGACTTAATGCATATTTTTCCAACAAATCTCTTAGAAAATCTTTTCAAAGTGCATTCATTCACTAGTGTCATTTGCATCATGAAATCATTGATTTTCTCAAGATTTTCTCAAGAAAACTTCATTCTCAAGAAATCGATTTCTCAAGAAACTCTAAGGATTTTTTTAAAATCGGTTTTCCAAAGACAAGTTTTTTCACAGTTTTCCCTGGAAAATGATGTTTTCTTAAGAGATTCAAAAGAGTTTTCCAATCTTTCTCCAAGATCCAAAATCGATTTTCAAGTATTTCAAAAGGTAAAATTCCCAGAATTTCGATTCCCCAAGTTTTGAATTTCCTTCTCCAATGAGTTTTCCTATAAATCTTCCATCATTTTCCTAAGAAAACTCTCAAAGTCCAAGTTTTCCTAAGAAGTGTTTCCCTTTTCAAAAGGTTCATCTTTTCTCAAGAATCACTTCCATTTTCCCAGGATTTTCAACCATTCATAATTTTCCCAAAGTCTTTATGAACTTTCCTGAGATTTCAAATCTTTTCCATCTGAGTTTCCTGAGAAATTGACTTTCAGCTTTTTCCTAAGAGAATCTTTTCAACTCCAAATATTTTCCAAGCATACATCATGTTTTTCCAAGCTGCATTTTCCAAAATCTCACAGCACATGCCTGAATTCTCTGTGCATTTAGGATAGAACATAACTTTGATAATTTCGCTAAGTCAAGCATAATTTTGGTCCTTGGTTCGATTACCCCTGTTAAAGGCGGCAGGAACGGTCGAACCTCGTACCGACAGGTCGAGCCCCATCCCATGGATTTTCCCGCAATTTTCAAAACGGAGGCGAGTATTTCAAAACCATTTTCAAAATCCGGTCAAGTTTGAATCGCGAAAGCGTTTCTCTCTTTTTCTCTTCCGCAAGGAAGGGGAGACGGGGGAAAAATTTCGCGACGATAACAGGTTTGGCGACCGTGATGGGACCTGTCCTTGTCTGACCTAAATTATGCTTGACTTAGTTCAATTATCAAAATTATGTTCATAAAATGTCAGCTCTTTTACTTTCAATATCATGTGAACCTAGGAGCCTAGATTCTGACCCAGCTGACATTGATTGCATATAGCTTAGGCATGGTTTGGTAGGACCATATTGAGGAGAAATTTTCATGCTCACATAGACTTAGGTCTAAATACAACCCTCCTCAATTTAGGATCTGAATGCAAACAATGTATGCTTCTTCAAAGATTTTCAAAAGTCTATCTCTCTAGGATTTAGAGCCCTCTATTTCTTGCATGTGATCATTTTTTCAAATCTCCATTACCTATCATTACCCGGTCTTCACGTTGCTGGGCTCTCTTCCAGAACCATAGTTCGGGACAGAGCCTCACAACTGGGCCAACTATTTGGGTTAACACCCCCCTACCACGTACCGCGGGCCACAGTCCGAAGTATATCGGTAGGCGCTCAAGGATGTTGGAAAACCTTACCCTAGAACCGGAGTTGAAATTCTATGCCACGTACCTCGGATTTCGATTCGGGTATATCGGCATAACTGGATCGGACAAAGATGATCTGAACTTAGAGTTAGGATTAAGGTCCTACAGCTGTTTTCAAAATGATGCATCTAGAGTCAGCCTTTTAGGGAGTGCTGAATGTGCATAAATGTTTGTGCAGGATGTGATTGTATGTATGATTTTCTCAATTCTTCATTTCCCAATGTTTTAACTCATCCTTATTTTCCACAAGATGTTTTTCTCAAACCCTGGATGATTTTCTCAAATATCCAATTTCTTTCAAAACTCCAGGCGATTTTACATTCTACCATTCTACTGGATCTCGAATTTCTAGCTGCATTTTCATCCTGCCTGCAAAATTTTTCAAAATTTCTCATATTTTCCTAAATCTCATTCTGAGTCTTTCTCTGTTTTCAGTTCGATGGCATCCAGTCAAGTCAATCCTATCTTTCCTGAAGGTCACATCTCCTTCGAGGTGCGACAAGGTCGTCCTGAACATCGAGCCCTTAGCACCAGAACTTTCATTCCCCGGTGGTATTATTCCTGGCTAAAGAGCTTTTCTCGAATGTTCCCGGACCATTTGAGCGAGTGCGGATTGGAGCTGGCATCAGCAGTCGGAAAATAGACCATCAATGGCAACCTGATCCATGCAATGGCAGAGCGATGGAATCCTCGAACATGTACCTTCTGGTTCCCGTGCGGAGAAATGACCGTCCTAATGGATGAATTTTCAGAAATCATGGGGTTGCCAGAACCAGCTGGTCGACCAAGCGACCCATTAGAGCATCAATTCCTTATCAATGTCAAGGGTTTGGACCCCCGAGACTCCTTAGCTCGTATGACAGGCCGCCGATCTTGGCCCCTGATCCAGTTAGAAGGAGATGAATATGTTGACCTACTTGAGTTGTACCGCCAGTACGGGACCTTCGTCGAAGTCAGCTCGCTTTCAAGAACAGCCAAAGAAAAGATTCAGAATGCAATGGTTCTATGCACTGTAGGACTGTCCCTTTTCCCAGATGGACAGAACTACATGGACATCAGGATAATCCAGCTTATGAGAAGATGGGGAAGTCGGCAAACCAATCGCCTCTCTATAGCCATGGCAGCGCTCGCCTTCCTTTATCGAGGTCTGACTCGATTCTCACTTGGAGAGTCCATTTTAGTTGAAGGATGCATCTACGCACTTCAGTCCTGGTTTTTCCAGCACGTTCCAGCCCGAGCAAGTTCTTTCAGATACAATGGTCAAGAACTCCTTCCAGTGGCGCAGTACCGGTCTATGATCAACAACATTCAAGAGGATGACGTTGTTTGGGACTATTTTGATCGGCAGCTGTCTCCTCCCAGATATACCTATGCTTATGGCAAGCGGTTCAAGTTGTTAGGACCATTCTTCTGCACTTATTATCAACCAGAGAGATGTGTTCGGCAATTCTCTCAAAGGCAGCAGTACGTCGAAGCCCGCTTGTTATCAGGAGCTATGGCAGAGTTTGATCTCACTTCCGCACAATGGTCCGGGGCATATCATTCTGCCCGCTACGGCTGGGATTCCTTTGTCTCTCTCAAAATCTTTCCAGGTCCTAGAGTGTCTGCCGACTATCGTGAATGGTGGCAAATTGTTTGTCCCCCACCTCTTTGTCAAGATCAATAAAATCTTATTCTTCTCATTTTAAATTTCTCTTTCTTTCTAGTATGGTTTGACGACCTCGCCTAGGTAACAAGGCATATTTTCGTTGTTTATTTCTTTTGTAGAAGAAATGGCAACACAATTGTCGTGATTCCCACGATGACTCAGTCCCTAGTAATGGGACATCTTTTCCAAATTGTCTACCATATTTTCAGCAAATATTTCCTCCAAAAGCTAATTCCCTCAAAATCTAATCAGGTCTTTTGCCCTGCAGAGAGCATCCATATCATTTGATGGTTGAGACAAGATCAGGCAAAAGAACCACAGCATCCCAGTACTCGTCAGCCTCGGAAGAAGAGATGAGTTCCCCTCGATCTGAGAAGAGTCAAGAGCAGCAGCAAGAAGACGATGGCATAGACCCTCAAATGTATGCCATGTTCAGAAAAATGATGAACAAAATGATGAATGAGCAGCCCGGGACCAGCTCAGAAAGGAACCCATTCAGAGAAAAGTTCCATGGTCACAGGGGTAAGAAGGCTCCCAAGAAGCAGATCCAGCCAGAAGAGATTTCAGATGAATCAGATTCCACTGAAGATACAGATGAAGAATATGAGGTGCCTCCGGCATTTCAGAAGCGTGGCCAAAGTAAAAGCCGCAGATCCAAGAGCAGAGATAAAGAAGAGCCTTTACAAGCGCAATTTAAAGAAATAGCCCGAGTTGTCAAAGATCTGCAAGCCCGCGACAAGGGCAAGAAAGTCTTCACCAGTGAGGACTTCTATGACGGCTTAGAAGGGGATGATGATCTGGAAAATCTCCCCCGAAAATTCATCAAGTTCGATGGTTCTGGCGACCCAAAAGCTCATCTCGCCACCTTCTTCGCAGAATGCTCGAGGTTCAGAAGGGATAACCGAGCATTGTTTCTATGCTTCCCCCGCAGCTTGGAAGGAGTTGCAGCCAAATGGTATGCTGAGCATATCAACCCCATTGAGCTCAAGGAGTTCGATAAAGTTGTAAATCTCTTTATTGAACGCTTCTTGTTCAACACAGAAGCGCTGCCTACATTAAGTCATCTCTGCAATTTGAGACAGAACGAGAATGAAAAAGCACGAGACTTCATTCACAGATGGAGATCAGCCTGCAATAAGATGAAAGATCCTATCTCGGAAAGGCATGCATTGTCCTTAATCCTCAACAATTTCTCGCAGCCGTTAAGAGGATTAATTTCCACAGCGCCGTCCAGGACCTTCATTGAGCTGACTGAACGAGCCGAATGGCTCGAGCTGAGTGTGGAAAATGAAGTCTATGAAGGCTTCACCTTTTCCAAGAACAACTCCCATGGTGAGCAGAAGAAGAAAGCTCACTTCACTTATTCTACCAACAACAACAGCAAAGGCCGTAATCAGCACAAAGGGCAGAAGAAAGATTACTGCTACAGCTCAGGCAGTTCGAACAACAAGGATCAGAAAGCAAAGCCTGCTCCTCAGTTCAGCAAGCCTCCTCAGCAGGATCAAGGGCCGAAACTGCGCGAGAAAACCAAACATGAAGGATGGAGCTATGACAGAAGGTTTACTCCCCTTGACCAATCGCTCGAGGACGTGCTCGAGTACATGCTATCAAAAGAGATGGTCAAATTGCCCAGATTGGCCGATCCTCCTGTGCCCATGGGGAAATGGAAAGATCAGTTCTGCAAGTTCCACAGGACAGTGGGACACAATACCGAGAACTGCTTTGTTCTCAAAAACATCGTGCAAGATCTCATTGAAAAGAATCTATTGGTAGAAGGAGAAGAAGAAGAGAAAATGGACATTCTCAACCGCCCCTTCCCTTCGCACACCACAGCAGTAGTGTCTGCACAACCATTTCTACCGCATGAGCATATCAAGCCATGTTCTGCGCAAGATCTCCAAGTTCAACATCAGGTGACGGTGCTACGACAAGCAGCTCCAGATTCTAAGAAGATGGACTTAATTTCAGCATTCAGTAAAATGAAAGTTGCAGAAGCACCTGTGAAGTCAGTTCCCAAATCAAAGGAAACTCCTGACTTCTTCAAGCAAATCGTTAGACCAAAGCCAGAGAATTCAAGTCAGAAGCCTCTGACTGCTTTATCCAATGTCTCCATCCTTGACTTGGCCAAGAATTCTAACAAGCACCGACAAGTACTGGATGATCTGCTCAGGAAAATCAAGGTTAAACCCAGTACCACTCCTGAAGACATGGCACAAATTGTGAACTCTGCCATGACCAATGCGCCAATCACTTTTTCGGATGAGGACCTTCCAAAGCCTCATTCCTTTCACAATAATGCTCGTTACATTGTCGTTCGAGTCAGAGGAATGACGGTACCGCATGTGCTGGTCGATGGAGGCAGTAGCCTCAACATATGTCCTGAAATGACCGCAAAGGCATTAGGGATCAAGGACGAGGAATACATTCCAGATCCCATCACTATCTATGGGTTTGACAATCATGGTCAAACGGCCAAAGGCAAGATATTCTTGGAGGTGTTTATCAACTATTCGGTGCACTCTGTCCTTTTTCATGTGGTTAACGTACCACCAACCTACAACTTACTACTCGGAAGGACATGGATTCACAATGCTAATGCAGTGCCTTCTACCCTCCATCAATGTGTGAAATGGTCAAAGGGTGGAATGATAACCACAATACTGGGAGAAGACCCAGAAGAAAGGCTCCCGCAGCCCATGATTCCTCGGCCATCATTCAATGCAGATATTCCCAGCATCAGGGAAAGTGAAGAGATCAATCTCGGGGAGAATCGAGAAATACTTCAGGCACCATCAGAGCCATCTCTGCACACAGTAGCCACGACACAATGGAAAGGTCCTCAATTCTTCAAGGTTGGAGGTCGAATCGACTACAGCACCATTAAGGATCATCCCTTGTTTCCTCAATTCATGAAGTCAAGAAAGGGATTTGATTTACTCCTGAAGCATGGCTATCAACCCTTCAAGGGACTCGGCAAGAATGAAGATGGCCGCATCGAGCCAATGATTCAGAAACATCGTCCCCACAGGGCAGGACTGGGGTTCTCCGGAGGAAGCTCATCAAGGAAGACTGTTTTTGTCAAAGGGGCACAATGAAGACCATTTGTTATTTCCTTTCTATTCTTTTCCAAATAAATGTCTCATTTTACCAATGTCATTGATCCATTCAATCAATAAAATTCCAAGCTTCTTTGTCTATCCGGATGCCATCTACTCCCTTTTTGTCTGTCTCATCATTTTATTCAATGCCATTTTATGTATGGTTCTCTTCAAATGATTGCTTGTCTTACTATAGGCCAATTTGTCTGAACCAAAATTTCTTCTCCAAAATTTCAGAATGACTTCTCGGACAATCAAGAAGCTCGTTCTCAATCCCAAGGCCTCTCAAAAGTCGACAGCAATTCACAGGATCAAAGCAAGCACCGGAAATGACAAGAGTGCAAAGCAGTCTGATGATTGTGCGGAATATGGTCAGTCTCTTCAGGAATTACCGGAGTTCGCCGCAGTTCAGAAGCAGGACGAACCATCTCCTCTAGTACAAGATCCAACTGAAGGTGTCAATATCGGTTCAGAGGAAGATCCAAAAATTCTCCAGATCGGAACCAGTCTAAGTCCAGAAGAAAAGAAAGGGCTTATAGATTTTCTCAAGCGGCATGAAGAAGTGTTCGCATGGACGTATGAAGACATGCCGGGCTTAGACCCCAAATTGGTCGAGCACTGTCTTGTCTTAAAGCCGGATGCTAAGCCAGTCAAGCAGAAGCTGAGAAAAATGGATCCCAGAATAGAACAACAAGTCAAAGAAGGACTTGAAGATCTGTTCAAAGCAGGATTTATCCGAGCTATTGACTACCCGGATTGGTTAGCCAATATCGTCGTTGTCCCAAAGAAAAGTGGCAAAGTGAGGATCTGCATAGACTTCAGAGATCTCAACAAGGCAACTCCGAAGGATGACTATCCCCTTCCAAGCATCGATCTTCTAGTCGATAGCACGGCAGGACATGCCATGTTCTCTTTCATGGACGGATATTCTGGCTACAATCAGATCAAGTTGGCCGTCCGCGACCAATCCAAAACTTCCTTCACTACGCCTTGGGGCACTTTCTGCTATACAGTCATGCCTTTTGGGCTCAAGAATGCTGGAGCAACGTATCAACGGGCAATGGCTGTCATCTTCCACGATCAGATGCGCAAAATCATGGATGCGTATGTTGATGATATTCTCGTGAAATCTAAAGAGGAAGAAGATCACCTCAAAGCACTTGATCAAGTCTTTAAAAGACTTATTCTTTACAAGTTAAGGCTTAACCCGCAAAAGTGTGTCTTTGGAGTCGAATCAGGCAAACTGTTGGGTTTTCTGGTCAGTAAAAAGGGAATTGAAATTGACCCAGCCAAAGCAAAGGCTATCATTGATATGCCACCCCCGAAGAATCTCAAAGAACTGTGTAGCCTTCAAGGACGTATGCAGTCAATCCGGCGATTCATTTCCAATTTGGCAATGAGATGCGAGCCCTTCAACCACTTACTCAGAAAAGGAGTTAAATTCGAATGGGGACCAGAGTGTCAGCAATCGTTCGATCGGATCAAGAAGTATCTTCTTAATCCTCCCATCCTGAAGCCGCCAGAATTGGGAAAACCTCTTTTATTATACATCTCAGTTAATCAAGTTGCATGCGGTGGATTCTTGGCGCAATACAAAGAAGGCAGCCTGATAGAGCACGCCATCTACTACGTGAGCAAGACTTTCATAGATTATGAAAAGAGATACTCTCAAATAGAGAAGACCTGCCTAGCTCTGGTATGGATGTGTCAGAAGCTAAGACACTACCTGCTAGCATCAGAAGTCAAAATCTTGTCTAAACTCAATCCTCTCAAGTATATCTTAGAGCAACCTTTCCTCAGCGGACGAGTCGCAAAATGGCAAGTCTTACTGATGCAGTATGACCTAGAATATGTCTCGCAGCAATCAATCAAAGGCCAAGCAATTGCAGATCAATTGGCGGATTTTCCCTTGGCCGAAGAAGTGAAAGCCGAAGATGACTTCCCTGATGAGCAAATTTGCAATACCCAGCAATTTCCAGTCTGGAATTTATTTTTTGATGGTTCTAAGAATATAGCGGGAATAGGCATCGGGATCCTATTAATCACTCCAGAAAAGGAGATGATTCCATTTTCTCTCAAGCTAGACTTTCAATGCACTCACAACATGGCTGAATATGAAGCCCTGATTCAAGGTTTAAAGATTCTATTAGACTTTAATGTCAAGAGAGTACATGCCCACGGTGACTCATTACTTGTTGTCAATCAAGTTCGAGCCGAATGGCAGGTCAAAGATCAGAAGCTATTTCCCTATCAGAAAATTGTTTCAGCTCTTATCAGCGAGTTTGAAGAATTCCAGCTCTTCCATATCAAGAGAGATTTCAATCAAGTGGCTGATAGCCTAGCCAGCTTAGGCTCCATTATGGCATTCAAGAATGGAGAATCTTGTCGCTCTTTTGAAATTGGCAGACTTGACCAACCTGCTTTCATTCCAGCGGAACAGGTAAACCAGGCTGAGCAAAGGAAAAAGCCCTGGTATTACAACATCAAAACTTTCATAGAAACTGGCGAATTTTCTCCAGAACTCTCAAAGAAAGAGCAACGAGCAATCCAGCGTATGTCTACTCGATATTTCATTTTGGCCAATGTCCTCTATCGTCGTGGATTCAGTTCAGAGTATTCCAGATGTTTAGACGAAGACGAAGCCAAAGAAGTCATGCGAGAAGCACATGAAGGCATTTGTGGTGGTCACGTTGGCTACCAAACCCTTGTCAAGCAAATCATAAGAGCAGGGTACTATTGGAAGACTATGCAACAAGACTGTTATCATTATGTGAAGAAGTGTGTGCAATGTCAAATACATGCACCTTCTATCCATGCTCCGGCAACTTATTTACAGTCTGTTGTCTCTCCATGGCCATTCTCCATGTGGGCCTTCGATGTCGTAGGTCCCATCACTCCTTCAGCTTCAAATGGCCACAAATATTTCCTTGCCGCAACAGAATACTTCACCAAGTGGGTAGAAGCCATCAGTCTCCGCACAGTAGAAGGCCGACACGTGGTCTCTTTCATTCACAAGAACATCCTTTGCCGTTTCGGCATCCCGCATGATATTGTGTCAGACAATGGCAGTCATTTCAAGAATGAAAAGATGAAGACATTCTGCTCAAAATTCAAGATCTATCACCATTTTTCCGCTCCATATTATCCTCAAGGGAATGGTCAGGCAGAGGCCACCAACAAGATTTTAATTCGTATTTTGGAGCGAACTGTGGAAACAGGCCGTGACTGGCATGAGAAGATCCACGATGCACTGTGGGCCTATCGGACCACCATTCGTACACCAACGAATGCTACCCCATCAGAACTGGTCTACGGAACAGAGGTAGTATTGCCGCTACATGTTCAGAAGCCCGCTTTGAAATTTGCTTCACTTCTGCAATTACCTCTTGATCAATACCAGCAGCAGCGACTAGTGCAGCTAGACTTACTCGACGAGAGAAGGCTAAAAGCAGCAGAGCATGCTCAATCCTATCGCCAGAGAGTAGCCAGGCAATATGCGAAATCTATCATCGAAAGAAGATTCAAAGTCAATGATTTAGTACTTCGATCCACAGCTTATCTCAAGCATCGTCCTGGCGGCAAATGGTCGCCAAATTGGGAAGGTCCCTATGTTGTCAAAGAAGCATTACCCCGCAACTCATATCGGCTCATCAATGCCGACGGGGTAGAATTGCCAGATCCTATCAATGCTCGACACTTGAAAAAGTTTTATACTTGAAACATTTATTCTCCTCTTGTAATCCTTCCTGTTTCCTTCAAATAATGATCCAACTTTCTTTCCCAGTTACACTGGGGCATTTTAAAATTTTGTTCTATATGCAGGCAGGATAAACAAATTCCTCATTTCATGCACTTGTGCACTCATATTCATTTGCATTCAATTGCATTAATAACAATCCGGTCGGTATTGGGATTTCGACAAACAGTCCCATCACAATTTCTAATGATCCAAAGATCATCGCCAATACTGAACCAAAACCCAACGCTCGAACTGGTATTATTTCAAAATCCAGTATTCAAGCTGGCACATTTTCAACTTTTAGGAAAACCGAGTTCCGACTCGGGTTTTTATTCAAATCATTTTCCTTTGTTGATCCGGGTTCCGACTCGTGATCTCTCTACTTTATTCGAGCCTTGACTCGAACTCTCCATTTTCCTTTGTTGATCCGGGTTCCGACTCGTGATCTCTCTACTTTATTCGAGCCTTGACTCGATTTCTTCATTTTCCTTTGTTGATCCGGGTTCCGACTCGTGATCTCTCTACTTTATTCGAGCCTTGACTCGAACTCTCCATTTTCCTTTGTTGATCCGGGTTCCGACTCATGATCTCTCTACTTTATTCGAGCCTTGACTCGAACTCTCCATTTTCCTTTGTTGATCCGGGTTCCGACTCGTGATCTCTCTACTTTATTCGAGCCTTGACTCGATTTCTTCATTTTCCTTGGTTGATCCGGGTTCCGACTCGTGATCTCTCTACTTTACTCGAGCCTTGACTCGAACTCTTCATTTTCCTTTGTTGATCCGGGTTCCGACTCGTGATCTCTCTACCTTATTCGAGCCTTGACTCGAACTCTCCATTTTCCTTTGTTGATCCGGGTTCCGACTCGTGATCTCTCTACCTTATTCGAGCCTTGACTCGAACTCTCCATTTTCCTTTGTTGATCCGGGTTCCGACTCGTGATCTCTCTACTTTACTCGAGCCTTGACTCGAACTCTTCATTTTCCTTTGTTGATCCGGGTTCCGACTCGTGATCTCTCTACTTTACTCGAGCCTTGACTCGATTTCTTCATTTTCCTTTGTTGATCCGGGTTCCGACTCGTGATCTCTCTACTTTACTCGAGCCTTGACTCGAACTCTTCATTTTCCTTTGTTGATCCGGGTTCCGACTCGTGATCTCTCTACTTTACTCGAGCCTTGACTCGAACAAATCATTTTCCTTTATTGATCCGGGTTCCGACTCGAGATCTTTTCGAGCTTGTCATTCTTTTTTGTTGATCCGGGTTCCGACTCGTGATCTCATTACCTTACTCGAACCCTGAATCGAGTTCTTCATTTTCTTTTGTTGATCCGGGTTCCGACTCGAGATCTCTTTATCTTATCCAAGCTCTAATTCGAGTCCTTCATTTTCCTTTGTTGATCCGGGTTCTGACTCATGATCTCATTATCTTATTTGAGCTCTGATTCGAGCCTTCCATTTTCCTCTGTTGATTCGGGTTCCGACTCGTGATCTCTATATTTTATTCGAGCTCTGACTCGAACTCATCATTCTCTTTTATTGATCCAAGTCATTTCAGGGTCTGTCAATTGCTCAAATTTGATATTTTGCCCTCCAAATTTCAATTTAAGTCCTCAAATCAGGCAATTCTCCAATTTCGACCTCTGGGTCACCCAATTTTCAATTCTCAATTTCAATTACCAATCTCAATTCTCGACCTTCGGGTCAATCAATTTCCAATTCTCGACCTTCGGGTCTATCAATTTCCAATTCTCGACCTTCAATTTCCATTTTTCGACCTTCGGATCAATCAATTTCCAATTCTCGACCTTCGGGTCTATCAATTTCCAATTCTCGACCTTCAATTTCCAATTTTCGACCTTCGGGTCAATCAATTTCCAAATTTCGACCTTCGGGTCTATCAATTTCCAATTCTCGACCTTCAATTTCTGACCTTCGGGTCAACCAATTTCCAATTTCGACCTTCGGGTCAATCAATTTCCAATCTTTGACCTTCATTTCCAAATTTCGACCTTCGGGTCACCCAATTTCGACCTTTTGGTCAATCAATTCTCAATTTTGACCTTTTTGGTCAAATCAATTTCCAAATTTCGACCTTCGGGTCACCCAATTTCGACCTTTTGGTCAAATCAATTCTCAATTTCGACCATCAGGTCATCCAATTTTGACCTTCGGGTCATTCAATTTTCAGCAACCAATTTTCCAATTTTCAATTTCGACCTTCGGGTCAATCAATCTCAATATCCAATTTCAATCATTTTCTCTTGCGAGAGACCCTTTTTAGGGAGAGTTCGAGGGAGCTCGTTCTTTTCGCATGCTATCCAATTCGTTCACTTAGCCCCTTTTAGGGAGAGTTTGAAGGGACTCGCGTCTTTGTGAACCGTTTGCAAAACAATTTCCAATTTCACACGAGGAACCCTTTCAAAGGGAGAGGCTCGACGGAGACTCGTTTTCTTGTAACCCCCAATTTCATACTAGGCCATTTTTTGTCATGAAAGACCCTCTTTGCAGGGAGAGTGTGATGGACTCGTTCCTTTCATGACCCAATTTTCAGACCTCACTATTATCGGCCCCCTTTCCATAAGAGAAGCCTAATATTAGGGAGCTTTGACGAAAGCTCAATTTCTCTTTGAAAGTTCGTTTTGCAAACACCTCCTCTTCAGGGAAGAGAGGAGTATTTCCCATTTCCCATTCAGGTAAGGGCTAAGCCTGAGTCTCTCTTTTTGGGGAAAAAGAGAGGAGAATTTTCGTCACGGATGCGTTGAGCCGGATTTCAAATACTCACTTTCACTAAGGATTTCAAGAAAATTTTGTCAATTTGTCAAATTATTTGCTGATTTCAGAATCTTTATTGCACTAGTCAGTTTACCCTCAGCATCACTTCCAAAAGAGCGAAGCTTTTGCGAAAAGGGATTCAAAATTCAAATTCTTTCTATTGGCCAACCAAAAGGATGAAGGATAAATCCTCGATATGGCCAGAAAAGAAGATTCAATGATAGTGAAAAGTCATAGATGATTGATATTGATCGCAGTTATGGCGCATCGTTAAAGGATTATTCTTGTAAAGACAAGGCAGTGGAAATATCCTGAGCGCTAGAAAAGAGAGCATTTACCCAAACCCTGTCTCCTCAGAATCACCTAAGCTGCAATTAAATATCCGCAAAAGGGATCTCTCACCTGTCGTCAAGATGAAGGCGAATTAGGCGAGTAGACCCCCGGGGCCAAAGAAGATTCGAAACATCTCCAAGATGACGGAGTTTGTGACGGATCCTTCCAGGGAAAGTCCAAAGCACTGTCGAGATGAAGGCAGATGCGATGAACCTCTCGACAATCCCTAAAAGATATTTAATTTCAGCTATTACCCAAAGATCTCCAAACCCATCGCCCAAGAAGGATCGAAACATCTCCAAGTTGAAGGAGTTTGTGACGTACCCTTCCCAAAAGAGAGAAAGAGAGGAAAAAGAAAGAGAGAAAAAGTCAGAACATCTCCAAAATAAAGGAGAATGTAGCAAAAAAAAACCCAGAGAGCCAAAAGAGTGCAGAAAAGATTGTCAAGAGAGAAGCTCCCAAGATATCAAACTGCCAAATTTATCAAGAATCCTCTTTAACTTTGTGAAATTCTATTATCAATATTCTTTCATCAATTGCTTTCATAATATCAAATTCTCTTTCCTGCTCATATCAAGGAAATTGATAACTTCCTTGAAGAAGGTCAATTGCAAGCAATTTGGATTTCCAATCTCGATTCCACGAAGTGAACCTTGTTTGGAGGTAATGCTTTGGGTAGAAAAGAAAGAATATCTTTGCAACAATGTGCAACATTTTCAAATATTTTGAATCAACAGCAAAATTTCCAACATTTTGACAATATTTTCTAGCTATCCTGACATGAAGTGAGAGCTCGATATCCGTCTTCGATGCATCCTGACACCAATTTTAAATCCCTCCTAAGGACTTGATTCCTTCCCTTCTTTGAGAGCATGAACTCTCAAATTTGCACACTTCCCTGTGTCCCCACTGTCCCACCATAGACAGTCCCATTTCGGTTCGAGGTCGAACCACCAATCATTTCCCGCAAAAGGCAATTTCAAAAGCTGATTTTAGTCTCAGCAATGAGACGCCCAAAACCAATCCCTTTTCAAGCTTTAGGGACCCCATTTTCCTTCCTTTTGCAAAAAAAACCCTATTGGATTTATTGTGCAAAATCTAAAGGTTCCATCATGGTCTCTTCTTTCGAGGATTCTATTTCATTTTCCGCCCGATCAGGATAAGGGTACAAACCTGAGCCTCAATCAAAGAGGTATTCCATTTTCCGCCCGATCAGGATAAGGGTACAAACCTGGGCCTCAATCAAAGAGGTATTTCATTTTCCGCCCGATCAGGATAAGGGTACAAACCTGAGCCTCATTCAAAGAGGTATTCCATCTTTTGCCCGATCAGGATAAGGGTATAAACCTGAGCCTCACTCAAAGAGGTATTTCATTCTCCGCCCGATCAGGATAAGGGTATAAACCTGAGCCTCACTCAAAGAGGTATTTCATTTTCCGCCCGATCAGGATAAGGGTATAAACATGAGCCTCACTCAAAGAGGTATTTCATTCTCCGCCCGATCAGGATAAGGGTATAAACCTGAGCCTCATCCAAAGAGGTATTTCATTTTCTGCCCGATCAGGATAAGGGTACAAACCTGAGCCTCATTCAAAGAGGTATTCCATCTTTTGCCCGATCAGGATAAGGGTATAAACCTGAGCCTCACTCAAAGAGGTATTTCATTTTCCGCCCGATCAGGATAAGGGTATAAACCTGAGCCTCATTCAAAGAGGTATTTCATTTTCCGCCCGATCAGGATAAGGGTATAAACCTGAGCCTCATCCAAAGAGGTATTTCATTTTCCGCCCGATCAGGATAAGGGTACAAACCTGAGCCTCATCCAAAGAGGTATTTCATTTTCCGCCCGATCAGGATAAGGGTATAAACCTGAGCCTCACTCAAAGAGGTATTTCATTTTCCGCCCGATCAGGATAAGGGTATAAACCTGAGCCTCATCCAAAGAGATATTTCATTTTCCGCCTGATCAGGATAAGGGTACAAACCTGAGCCTCAATCAAAGAGGTATTTCATCTTCCGCCCGATCAGGTTAAGGGTATAAACCTGAGTCTCATTTCGATGAGATATTCCATTCCCCAATCAGGTCAAGGGTTAAAAACCTGAGCTTCGTTCCATACGAGGTATTTCTGTCCCATCCAGGTTAAGGGCATAAACCTGAATTTCACTCTCACAGAGTGAATCTTTTCTCTCCATTCTTCGCTTCATATCTACCATCTTCCTCGGGCTAATTTCTTCATACCCAGTCAGATCCTTCTAACTAGGGCATTTTTTTTTTATATAGCCCAAATTTGGTGTGTTTTTCTTTGCCACTAAGCTCGGCCATGAGCCGGCTTAGTAGCAAAGAGGGGCATCTGTAAACACCCCAAATTTTCACTCCCCTCCCCGACATTTTTCACCAAGCATCAGCTTCAAGCCTCTGAAATCGCCAGAGGGCAAAATGGTCATTTTCTGAGCTCGGACCTTGCAAAAGTCTAAATTTCATCTGAAACTCTCAAAATTTCCCTATTTTTAGCTCAGATGTGCAAAATTTTATTTCTGACAGGAGACAGACATCTCCAAGTCTTGATTCAAGATTGCATTTCATAAGACATGACATTGCATATCATTGCATGAGCATTTCAAATCACTGCACTGCACAGCATGTCATTTCGAGGTCCAGAACTCTTGATTTCAAAATTTTCAATCCAGATTAGAATTTCAACTCTTTTCAAAATTGATTTCAAAACCCTGGGTCTTCAACATTATCAATTTTTCCCATTTTACCCCCAGGACTCTGAATTTCAAAATATTTCCTCAGGAAAACCATCTGGATAGTTTTCAATATGGATTTGAGTCACTTCACCTCAGATTTTGCCCTTTTTGACAATTTCAAATATCTTTCTTTTACAAAATCGCCCTACAAGGGCCAACTCTTTCCAAAATTCCTGTTTTGCCCATTAGTCCAGATTTTATGAAAATTCCAAAAAGAAGTTGTGGTTTTATCCTTATTTCAATAAAGAAGCAATGTGGGACCCACACTGAAGTGGTGTCACACAAGCTTTCCTTTTGAAAATTTGAATTTTGAAAAACCCAAAAATATAGGAGCCTTGTCCCCTGGATTGGTGCCACTTGTCTTTTCTCTCTCCTCCCATTTACATGCCATGTGTCAGCATAGGGTTCACCTAGAGTCGGTGCCACATGTCACCTTCCCTCTTCTGCCAAGTGTCAGTGTGGGGCTACCCTAAGAAGCCGCCACATGTCATCCCATTTTATCTGCCATGTGTTACCCTATCCATCCTGCGCCATGTGTCATTTCAAAGACTACCAGAAGATGCCAAGTGTCATAGGTTGTCCTGTCTAGAAAAAGTGGAGTTTGTCTCCTCTGAGGTGGCGCCACTTGAAGTGTGTCTCCTGCAGAGGACACGTGTCAACCCCTCCTTCCTTCTAGAAAAGTAGCCTGACACATGTCCTCCCCCTATTTTTCTCAGAAAAGTAAGAGACATGTGTCACTCCTAAATTCCTACAAAAAAGGTAGGCTTGTCTCCTCTGAGGTGGCGCCCTCTGGAGTGTCTCCTACAGAGGACACATGGCGAGCTCTCATTTCCTCAGAAAAAGCAAGTGCCACGTGTCATTCTCTGCTTCTTTCAGAAAAAGTAGAGGACACATGTCTTCTCCCTACCTCTTTCAGAAAAGTAGGAGACATATGTCACTCCTGGCCTTCTTCAGAAAAAGCAAACCATTCAAAATTCAAACAAGGCACTAGGTGGCAAAAATCCTGAGCTCTGATTTTTCCAGATGGCCTGAGATGGCGCCACATGTCCCTTTCCCTCCTTTTCCTCCCTCTTGCCACATGGCATTGTAGGAGCCACCCTGAGGTGGCGACACATGTCCACCCTCCATTCCTCCAGGGCCAACCTCTATTTGAATTTCAAACTTCCCCCTGAGGTGGCGCCATTTGAGAAAGCCTCTCCAGACAGCTGACACTTGTCCGCCACATGTCCAGACCTCCCTGCACCAGAAAAAGTAGAAAAAAACCCCCCCATGAGGTGGCGCATTTTGCTTCCTCCCTTCATGTTCTCCTGCCACATGGCATCGTAGGAGCCACTCTGAGGAAATGCCACATGTCAGCCCCTCCTTTCCTGCAGAAAAGCAAAATTTCAAACATTTGAACTCCCCAGAGGTGGCGCCACATGGCATGCCCCTACTGTTCCAACTTTACACCTCAGAACACCTTTTGAGGTGGCACCATTCCAGGACTCCACTTGGCTCCATTTTTATTTTTTATTTTATTTTTTATAAAGGTAGCCCACCATGAGGTGGCTCCACCTGAGGACTCCCTACAAAAGGTGAGTTTGAATTTCAAATTCCAAGAGAGCACCCTCTGAGGTGGCGTCTTCTGGGAGCTCCCTGCAGAGAGAATCAAGCAAACTTTTGAAAAATTCCAAATTCCCCCTGCTGAGGTGTCTCACCCACAAAATTTCCATTTTTTATTTTTCTCAAAAATTAAAACACCTTTTGAGGTGGCGCCACCTGAGGGCTCCCTGCAAAAGCCAAATTCGAATTTCAAACCCCCAGATGGCACCCTTTGAGATGGCGCCACATGGAGGGCTCAGATTGAACCTGTTTGAATTTCAAAAATTTTCAGAAAAATTATAAAAACAAGGGTTCACGCCCAGCCTAGGAGGATCATTTTTTTTAGCTCTTGTGAATCTGCAAAACCCGACCTAGCCTTCCTAAAATCCGATTTTGAACCTTGGAAATCGTGCCCCCCTTTGGCTCATTGAAGAAAGGTGGAGTAGAGCTCGTGCTGTGGCGAATTCGATTCCAACAGAGGTCGATTTTTGTGAACCATCCGAAGCTTGGAGCGAAGGACGAAGGAAGCTCGTGATAGCTGCCCATTTCAAGAGCTCCTACGCTGCGTAACGAAACAAGGCGCACTTCTTTTCCCCTTGATGTGATTCTATAATCCGAATCGGGAGTCGTTTGAAGAAAAAGCTCATCCGAGGGATGGATTGAGCTATTCTCATAAAACGACATATATAAAAATGTTTCATTATGCTTCCTTGATGATTTTAACATTCATATAGTTAGCTAGGTTTAATTTGCATTTTATTTCATTCATTTAGTACATTTCATGAGTTAATTAGGATTAATTTAGCCATTATTTCAATTCTGCTTATTTTCAGTAGGTCTCTGTTTTTGTCAGTCAGTCCACACGTCATTTCATGCATTTGTTTTTTATTAAAAATCCCAAAAAAATCACTGAATGCGCCCTTAGGTGTCCCTGAAATTTTGCTAAAAATTAGGAGGCATTTGAATTTGTTTACTATGGTAAACGTTCAAAATGGCAAGTCGGGTTTTGTTACCCGGGATACGTTTTGAAAGTCATTTTCCGATGTGTAAAATCGAGATATCCCTCATGGGAGATCCGATTTCCGATCCGAAAGATGTTTTGAACTCGGGAAAATATCTAGTTATTAACATGATTTTATCCGATTTTTTTGATTTTTTTTAATGTCTGAAAAAAATCCGAGATGTCGGTACACGTGTCAGAGCCTAATTTGAGACTCTGAGATCTTGGATCGACTTAGGGCTATGGTTTCTCTTTGTGTGTTGCTCCAAATCCGAAACTGTAAAAAGTAAAAGTGGTGTGCGAGATGTCCTCTGTATGAATCTGAAAGCCTGTAATTTTTAGAACAGTGTTGACTCCTGCTTCGGATTTTTATTGTCAGCCCCCTGTTTTGCTACATTTGTCTGTTCTGTTAGTTTAGGCAGGAATAGTTATATTTTTATCGGTGTTTATGTTGATCAAATGCCGAAGTCATAAACATGAAAGTTGTTCATGTAGGTGTCTTGCATAGCTCTGATTAATTTCATAAATTTATATTGTCGTTTTGTATTTTTTTAGCATTTTACATCAGATTAGTGTGATTTTTACCTCTGTCAGAACTAAATCCCTGTTGCCGAACTCACCATGGCTCAAATCCCAAAGCTGTAAAAACCAAAAATGTTCCATTTCGGGTATTTTAGCAGTCTGCAAAATATCAGAAGTTTTCATGGTGTAAATCTTGCATTATCATATTAGGCATTGCATTTGGTTCGGATCCATAGGCAAAATTCATCATTTTAGGACTTTCCTTGAATTTTAGCATTTAAATCATATCATTTCGTGATTTTTAGCATTCTAGGTTGTTTATCAGAGTGTTTATATGATTCATACCGAATTTGGTGCAATTTGGAATCCATTTGAGGTTCGGATCATCCATAATACCAAAACAGGGTCCCGCAGGACCCAGATCCAAGCGAAAAACAAGCGAAATTCGCTATTTTGGCTAAATTTCAAAATGTCAAATTCTGATTTTACAGTCATAATGTGTCTAGCAGCATGTCATCATATCTCTTACTGCATTTCATCATCATTTGATTCAATTTGAACTTCAAAATCTCAATTTTACCAAGTTTTCCTTCAAAAAACCCTTGATTTTAAAGGTATAACTTTATAATTAGGGATATTTTGGTCATTTTGACCCCAATTCCGAATTTCAAACTGTTTTCCACTGAATTCCCTGCATTTACATCATTTCAAAACATCAAGGAAGCATGAGAATAGGGTTTATATCCAATTAAGTCCAATAATTTCATAATATTATTGGAAAATCTTGGAAAACCCCACATATTTGAGCTAACTTTATTTCAAGCTTGGCAGGGACATTCCAAAGAAGGAGCTGAAGTCTGCAAATTTTTTTTATTTCCTTTATTTAGTGATGTAATAATGTAAATTTTGGAATAAGAGATTTAATTTCCTGCTTAGACTAGGATGCATATCATATAGTTTGAATTTATGCAATATCCTGATTATATGATTCATGCATTTTATTTCAAAAGCACTATGGATGTTCACGAATGGCACGTGCACCAACTCTTAGGGAGTTGATGGACTCGGTGGGATCCATATTTACGGCCCTAGTCGGAATATGGACGAGACCCAGATCCATCATCTTTCTACTAGTCACATTGAGCCTACACTCTTAGGCTATCTTAAAATGCACATCATATTTCCAAAGTTTTCAAAATCATGTGCATCAAATCAACTAAATTCTGAACATATTCATGGCCACAGTCAGGATATGTGAAGGATTTATCTTGACTTAATGCATATTTTTCCAACAAATCTCTTAGAAAATCTTTTCAAAGTGCATTCATTCACTAGTGTCATTTGCATCATGAAATCATTGATTTTCTCAAGATTTTCTCAAGAAAACTTCATTCTCAAGAAATCGATTTCTCAAGAAACTCTAAGGATTTTTTTAAAATCGGTTTTCCAAAGACAAGTTTTTTCACAGTTTTCCCTGGAAAATGATGTTTTCTTAAGAGATTCAAAAGAGTTTTCCAATCTTTCTCCAAGATCCAAAATCGATTTTCAAGTATTTCAAAAGGTAAAATTCCCAGAATTTCGATTCCCCAAGTTTTGAATTTCCTTCTCCAATGAGTTTTCCTATAAATCTTCCATCATTTTCCTAAGAAAACTCTCAAAGTCCAAGTTTTCCTAAGAAGTGTTTCCCTTTTCAAAAGGTTCATCTTTTCTCAAGAATCACTTCCATTTTCCCAGGATTTTCAACCATTCATAATTTTCCCAAAGTCTTTATGAACTTTCCTGAGATTTCAAATCTTTTCCATCTGAGTTTCCTGAGAAATTGACTTTCAGCTTTTTCCTAAGAGAATCTTTTCAACTCCAAATATTTTCCAAGCATACATCATGTTTTTCCAAGCTGCATTTTCCAAAATCTCACAGCACATGCCTGAATTCTCTGTGCATTTAGGATAGAACATAACTTTGATAATTTCGCTAAGTCAAGCATAATTTTGGTCCTTGGTTCGATTACCCCTGTTAAAGGCGGCAGGAACGGTCGAACCTCGTACCGACAGGTCGAGCCCCATCCCATGGATTTTCCCGCAATTTTCAAAACGGAGGCGAGTATTTCAAAACCATTTTCAAAATCCGGTCAAGTTTGAATCGCGAAAGCGTTTCTCTCTTTTTCTCTTCCGCAAGGAAGGGGAGACGGGGGAAAAATTTCGCGACGATAACAAAGCAGAAGGGGGATGAGCGGTTAATGGAAAAGGGGCGTGCGAAGCCGTTGAAGATGATGGGTCGAGGCGAGTGGCCATGGTGATCAAGGGCGGAGGATAAGGAAGGCGGTTCTGCGAAGAGGGGTCAATGGAGGCTATGGAGGGAGAGAGAGCGGCGGCTGAGGGAGGAAGGCGAGTTAGGGTTTTCAAAACCCTAACTCGACCCTTAAACCTCGAAACTTAGTTTTTCCAAAGAAAGGCCTCCTTTTCAGGTTTTTCTAAAAAGATGGTTAAAGGTGAGTTTTTTTCGAAAAAAAAAATCTAAAAAAAAAAAACACGTAGTTTTTCCTAATTTCTTTGGTATTTTGCATGATTTTTCCATTTTTTTGTATTTTTGGAACAGAATCTAGGTTTTTTTACACGAAAACAAAGATTAAACACTAATTTTTTGTATTTTTCTGAGAAATATTTACAAGAATATTTTTCTGAGAATTTCAGACCATTTTGGGGAAATTTCTTCAGACGAATGGGTTTGGACCCAAGTTTTGAGAAAAATATTCGAGTTTTAAACCTCGATTTGAGAACTATAATACGATAGATCCAAACGGATACCGGACGAAGTGTCTGAGCTTTTCAAAAAGTTATTTTTGATAGATTTGAGAATTTGATTTAAAATCGGATAATGCAGCTCAGATTTGGATTTTGATGATGGATTTGGGTCCGAAATCGAGTTAAATATATAAAATGAATTTAATTTCAGCAAACTTGAGAAATAAAATGGGGTTTAGATTTAAAAAGTGACTCACTTGTCCAAAAAAATAAAGATAAAGGGCAAAAAGGGGATATTTACAAACTTTTGAAAAATTTGGGGTGTTCACAGATATGAATCTCCGAATTGATTGCATACGTCCCTGAAGACTACGCAATTCCTTAAGAGTAGTTGGAGGTGGCATGTTAATGATGGCATTTGCTTTAGCGGAATCCATTTCTATCCCCTTTTTGCTGACCAAGAAGCCTAGCAATTTGCCTGATTCAACCCCGAAAACACATTTCTGAAGATTGAGTCTCATTTTGTAAAGAATGAGTCGCTTGAAGACTTGACTTAAAGCATCAATATGATCTTCTTCTTCTTTGGATTTGACCAGGATGTCATCAACGTATGCATCCATAGTCTTGTGCATCTGATCATGGAAAATGGCAGCCATTGCACGCTGATAGGTTGCCCCATCATTCTTGAGCCCAAACGGCATGACTGTATAACAGAAAGTGCCCCATGGCATAGTGAAGGATGTTTTGGATTGGTCACGAGCGGCCAACTTGATCTGATTATATCCGGAGTATCCGTCCATGAAGGAGAACATGGCATGCCCAGCCGTTCTATCAACTAGGAGATCAATATTTGGGAGTGGATAGTCATCCTTTGGAGTAGCTTTATTGAGATCACGAAAGTCAATACAAATTCGCACTTTGCCATTTTTCTTGGGAACTGCAACAATATTCGCCAACCAGTCCGGATAATCTATTGCTCGAATGAATCCAGCTTTAAGCAAGTCCTCAAGTCCTTCCTTGACCTGTTGCTCGATTCGAGGATCCATTTTTCTTAACTTCTGCTTAACAGGTTTCGCATCAGGCTTCAGAACGAGTCGATGTTCCACCAATTTAGGATCTAAACCTGACATATCTTCATAAGTCCATGCGAATACTTCTTGGTACTGCTTGAGAAAGTCGATGAGCCTTTCCTTCTCATCTGTACTTAGGCTAGTGCCGATCTTGAGAATTTTCAGACTATTTTTTGAACCAATATTGATGTCCTCAGTCGGATCCTGGACTAGGGTCGATGGTTCATCTTGTTTCTGAATCGTTGCAAATTCTGGCAACTCTAGAAGCGACAAATCAAATTCTACCATTTCTTCTGACTGCTTTGTGACCTTACTGTCTTCTGCTCTTGCCCGGACCCGATGTATCTTTGCCAGTTTCGATAGGATTGAAGGATTAATGACTAATCTTTTTATCGGTTGAGAAGACATTCTGAAAATTTGAAAAGGAATAGCTTTTACAAAAAGTTCATTCACTATGACATAAATTGCATGAGAATAAAAAAGATAAGAATAATGAATTTTGAAGACAAATTGCAGAGGAATAAGAGAAAGATGACATCCAGATAGACGAGAAAATTGGTAACTTTATTGAAGACTTGAAATGAAGACATTTAAAATGAACTGAAATGGAACATTGTCCCTACAAACTGCCGAAATCAAATGAATGAAATAGAAAAGACAGATGGTAGAAATTTTTTAATGGATCCCTTTAATGAAGACAATATTTTTGTGAGATCTTTTGCCCATGAATCCCAATCCTGCCCTGCGCGGATGATGATCAGGGACCACTGGCTCTAGTCGGCCATCTTCGTTATTGCCCAATCCTTTGAAAGACTGATAACCATGCTTCAGTAACAGGTCAAACCCTTTCTTGGTTCTAACAAACTGCGGGAAAAGAGGATGGTCCTTGAAAGTACTGTAATTGAGACGACCTCCGATCTTAAAGAAATGTGGTCCTTGCCATTGGACCATCGCTGCTGTGTGGTTTGTCTCTGATGCTGCTTCTAACTTTAGCATTTCAAGGCTTTCACTGAGAACAACCTCTTCACTTTCCCTAATGCTGGGGATATCAGCAGTATAAGTTGGCCTAGGGATCATAGGCTGAGGTAGCCTCTCTTCAGGATCTTCCCCCAAAACAGTAGTTATCATGCCACCTTTAGACCATTTGATGCACTGATGCAGAGTGGATGGTACGACATTGGCATTATGAATCCATGTTCTTCCCAGTAGAAGATTATACGTTGGCGGCACGTTAACGACATGGAAAAGCACTGTATGAACAAAGTAGTTGATAAATATTTCTAAGAAGATCTTTCCCTTTGCTGTCTGTCCATGATTATCGAACCCTTAAATGGTGATCGGATCCGGTGTATACTCTTCTTCTTTTATACCCAGAGCCTTAGCAGTCATTTCAGGACAAATGTTGAGGCTACTGCCTCCATCTACAAGCACGTGGGGTACATTCATTCCCCGGGTTCGCACTATAATGTACAGGGCATTGTTATGAAATGCGTGAGGTTTTGGCAAATCCTCATCTGAGAAGGTTATGGGAGCATTGGTCATGGCCTGATCAACGATCTGAGCCATGTCTTCAGGTGTGGTGCCTGGCTTGACCTTGATTTTTTGCAGTAAATCGTCCAGGACTTGTTGATGCTTAGGAGAGGCACGTGCTAACTCAAGGATAGGGATATTAGAGAGGGCAGTGATTGGTCTTTGCACTGTATCGACCTTTTCTTCTGATGTTCTCCTTTTTTCCGAAGTAGATTTGACAAAGCTCTTGGGTAACCACGGCATTCTTTTGGCTACCTCTGGAGATACTCCAACGGGCTCTCTCGAAACTTTCAGCTTACTGAATGTTGAAACGAGGTCCATCTTTTGAGAACTGGACTGGGCCTTATGCAACACTAATACCTGATGTTGTACCTTGATATCACTGCTAGGGCATGGTTGGATATGATCTTGTGGCTAAAAGGGATGATCAGATATCATTGTTGTTGAGTGCTGCAAGAAAGGCTGATTTAGAATTCCCATTTTCTCATCTTCAGCACCTTCTACCAACAGATTTTTGTCAATATAATCTTGTATGATATTTTTTAGAACGAAACAGTTCTCGGTATCATGTCCCACAGTTCGGTGGAACTTGCAGAATCTATCCTTCATTTTTCCCATAACCACTGGCGGGTCAGCTACCCTTGGAAGCTTAATCATATCACTGCCGAGCATATATTCTAATACTGTCTCGAGGGACTGGTCTAGAGGAGTAAACTTGCAGTTATAACTCCATCCTTCGCGCTTCGGCTTTTCCTGTGGTCTTGATCTCTGTTCGAGGGTCTGCTGTGGCTGCCTATCATATTGAAAAATCGACTTGCCTTTCTGATCACTTTTGTTGGGATTTGACCCTCTGAAGCATAATTGTGATTTTTCCCATTTCCTTTGTTCTGATTCTTGCTGTTACTGACAGAGTAGGTAAAATGGGTTTTCTTCTTTGATTATTGTTGACTGTTATTCTTTGTAAACATAAAACTTTCATAAGATCCGTTCTCCATACTCAACTCGAGCCATTTGGCTTGTTCTGTCAGTTCTATGAAGCTCTTCGATGGAGATATAGAAATCAGTCCCCTCAGGGGTTGCGAGAAGTTGCTCAGGATCAAAGATAGTGCGTGTCCTTCTGCTATTGGCTCACACATCTTATTGTTAGCGGATCTCCATCTATGAATGAAATCCCTGGCCTTCTCGTTTTTCTTCTGCCTCAGACTGCAGAGATGACTGAGAGTCGGGAGTGCTTCAGCATTGAATAGAAAATGCTCAATAAATAAATTGACCACTTTGTCAAACTCTTTCAGTTCTATCGGATTAATGTGCTCTGAGTACCACTTTGCTGTGATACCCTCCAAACTGCGAGGAAAGCAGAGAAATAAGGCATGATTGTTCCTCTTGAACCTGGAACATTCTGCGAAGAATAGGGTGAGATGTGCTTTTGGATCGCCTGAACCGTCAAACTTGATAAATTTCTTAGGGAGATTGTCAAGATCATCGTCCTCATCCAGTCCATCATAGAAGTCTTCACTTGTAAATACTCTTTTGCCCTTTTCACGAGCTTGAAGATCCTTAACCATCTTTATTACATCTTTGAGTTGTGACTGCGTAGGGTCGTCAACAGACTGATTCTTGGATTTGTAGGCTGACCCCTGCCCCTGAATCGACCTTTTGAATTCTTTCTTGTTTTCATACTCTTTGTCAGTATCATCTGCTGATTTTGACTCATCAGACATTTCCTCATGACGATTCTGCTTTTTACTGATTTTCACATTCCTGACCGTGTGGCCCCTATCCTTTTGTTTGATCTGAGTCTATTCATCACTGGCTTCAGCTTGCTCTTCCAGCATCTTGGTCATCATTTTCTTGAACATGACATATATCTGGGGATCCACGTCATCCTCTGTTTGCTGACCCTGACTACGGGGTGAGTCCATTTTCTCTTCTGACGCGACTGAGTACGCGATGCCTTCAACTGATGTGGTTTTTTTTCCGGACCTTGTATGAACCATCGAATATCACAAATATTCTTCTGAATGTCACTGGTGCTCTCTACAAGGCAGAACTGATGATTAGGCTTTTGAAAGAAATTTGGTTTGGAGGAAGATATTTGTTGAGAATTTTGGTAGACAATTGAAAGAGTATCCCATTACTAGGGATTGAGTCGTCGCTAGGATTACGACAATTGTGTTGTCATTCCTTTGCAAAAGAACAAACAACTAAAAATATGCCTTGTTACCTAGGCGAGGTCGTCAAACCAAGATGAAGTGAAGATTAAAGGAATTTTATTGGAAATATGATTTTAATAAAACACTTGACAAAGGGGAGGCAGACAGACAATTTTCCACCACTCCTGATAATCAAGGGACACTCGAGGACCAGGAAAAATAGTAAGAGTAACAAAGGAATCCCAGCCATGTCTGGCAGAATGGTATGCTCCGGACCACTGATCTGATGTGAGATCGAACTCTGGCAAGATCCCTGATAGTAGACGAATTTCTATGCGCTTTTGTCTCTGAGAGAACTGCCTGACACACCGCTCTAGATGGTAGTATGCGCAGAAGAAGGGGCCAAGTAGCCTGAATCGCTTTCCATATGCATAAGTATATCTGGGAGGTGATTCCTGACGATCAAAGTAGTCCCATACGACCTCTTCCTTCTGAAGGTTATCGATCAAGAATCGGTATCGAGCAACTGGAAGAAGCTTTTCACCATTGTATCTGAATGAACTGGCTTGGGCTGGCACATGCCGGAGGAACCAAGATTGCAATGTATAGGTGCACCCTTCGACTAGAATTGATTCTCCGAGTGTGAAACGGGTCAACCCTCGGTATAGAAAAGCGAGTGCGACCATGGCTATAGAGAGGCGGCTGGTCTGTCGACTCCCCCACCTTCGCAGAAGTTGAACTATCCTGATATCCATGTAATTTTTCCCATCTGGAAAGAGAGCGAGTCCCACAGTGCATAAGACCATCGCATGCTGGATTCTCTCTCGAGCTGTCCTGGACAATGAGCTGACTTCCACAAATGCCCCATACTGTCTGTAGATTTCGAGCAGGTCCACATATTTGTTTCCATCCTCCTCGATCAATGGCCAAGACTTGCGTCCTGTCATGCGGGCTAAAGCGTCTTGGGGGTCCAGACCCTTGACATTAATTAGAAACTGCTAATCCAATGGATCTCCAGGCTGACCAGCTGGCTTAGGTAATCCCATAATTTCTGAAAATTCATCTATCAGCAACGTCATCTCGCCCCATGGAAACCAAAAGGTAGAAGTGCTCGGATTCCACAGCTCTGCTAGTGCATGGATCAAATTGCCGTTGACTGTCTGCTTTCCCACTGCGGATGCCAGTTCCAATCCACAATCGTCTAAATGGTCCGGAAACATACGATAGAAGTTCTTGAGCCATGAATAATACCACCAGGGAATGAAGGATCCGGTGTTGAGGACTCCATGTTCAGGAAGACTTTGTCGCACCTCGTAGGAGATGTGACCCTCAGGGAAGACTGAATCAAGCTGACTGGATGCCATCGGACTAGAAAACATGAAAAAACTGGAATAAGACTTGGAAAAATACAGGAATTTTGAGAAAAATGCAGGCAGGATAAAAATAAAGCAGGAAATTCGAGATCCAGAAGACATGAAAGATGGGAAATCACCTGGAGTTTTGAGGAAAATGGAGGAATTTTATGAAAATCATCTAGGGTTTAATGAAATATAAGAAAGTACTTCATAAAATGAAGTATTTTGAAAATCATCCAGGGTTTAAAACATGGACAGTACATGGACATGGATTGGGGATTTTTGAAAAAATCGTCTAGTAATTTTTTTAGAAAATTGGGAAAATATGGAAAATAAAAAGGACATGATTATAACACATTCTGCACAAACAAGTATGCACATACAACATTCCCTAAAAGCTGACTCTAGATGCACAAATTTTGAAATGGCTGTAGGACCTTAATCCTAACTCTAAGGTTCAGATCATCTGTGTCCAATCATGATATGCCTATATACTCAAGCGAAGGCTCGATGTACGTGGCATAAAATCAATTTCTCTGGTTCTAGGTTCAAGTTTTCCAACATCCTTGAGCACCTGCCGATATACGTTGGACTATGGCCCTTAGTACGTGGCAGGGGTTTTTTCACCCAAATAGGTGGCCCAGTTGTGAGGCTCTGTCCCGAACTATGGTTCTGGAAGAGAGCCCAGCAACGTGAAGACCGGGTAAAGATAGGTGGGGTGGTTTTTGAAAATATGAGCACATGCAATCAAATCAGAAGGCTCTAAAACCTAAAGAGATAGAGATTTTGAAAAACTTGAAGAAGCAAACATTGTTTTCAATCAAACCTAGATTGAGGAGGGTTGTATTAGACCTAAGTCTATGTGAGCATGAAAATTTCCTCCTCAATATAGTCCTACCAAACCATACTTAGTCTACATGCAGTCCATGTCAGCTGGGTTCAAGTCTAGGCTCCTAGGTTCACATGATATCATAAAGCAAAAGCTGACATTCCATGGAAATCGATTTTGACAATTTGAACTAAGTTAAGCACACAATTGATCAGGCAAAGACAGGTCCCATCTCGGTCGCCAAACCTGTTATCATCGCAAAATTTTTACTTTTTGCGAGTCAAACTGACCTTTGAATTTTTTTTTGAAAATAACTCGCCTCCGTTTTTAAAATACGAGATAATTCCATAGAATGGGACTCGCCTGTCGGTACGAGGTTCAACCATTCCTGGCGCCTTTACCAGGGGTAATTGAACCAATGATCAATTGTATGCTTTACTTTGCTCAACTTGTCTAAATCATATTCTATTTCCTAAACGCACAAAGAATCAGGCATGTGCTATGAATTTCTGAAAATGCAAGTTTAAAAACATGATGTTTGCTTCAAAGATTGGAAAATATTTGGAGATTCTTGGAAAATATAAAACTTGGAAAATCGTGAATCATGGTTGAGATATTGTATCTGAGAAAGTGAAAATCGATTTCTGAAGAATCTAGAGGTTTTGTGAAAATCGATTTTGAGAAATGTGAAATAACTTTGGAAAACTTGATTTCTTTGAATTAGAACTTTGAAATTGAAAATATAACTTAGAAACATCGAATTTGGAACTTGAGAAATACTTGAAATATCATTGGTAAATCCATATTTTGAGAAAATCGATTTTTGAATAAGACTTAGGAAAATTTGAGAAAATTGATTTTCTGATTTGGAATTTGAACTTGCAAATTGAATGAAATGAATGAATATGGATTCGAAAGACTTGATTTTGAGGAATAGAGAAAATCTTTTTGTATTTTTGAGAAATGCAGTGCATTTTGAAGTTAGCCTAAGAGTGTAGGTTGAATGTGGCTAATACGAAGATTACAAATCTGGGTATCATTTGTATTCTGACTATGGCCATAAATACAAATTCCACCAAGTTTGTCAACTCCATAAGAGCTAGTGCACGTGCCATTTGTGTAGACCATAGTGAATTGATAAAAATATGCATGAATGATACATTCATCAGACATTTAATATTTGCAGAATTAAACTATATGCAATGCAATCCTAGTCTAAGCTGAAATTTAAATTCTTATTCCAAATTTAATTTAATTTACATCACTATTGAATTTAAATGACTGAAAATAAAGTCTTCAATGTCCCTGCAAAACTAGAAAAACTGGTTAATAAAAATATGTTGGCTTTTCTAGGTTTATCCAGTAATATCTAGAAATTACTGGATTTTGCTAGATATACGCATTTTCCATGATTCCCTTAAATCAAAATTGATAAAATATGAAATAAGATTGAATAAATATGAAAATGAAATTTGAAATTTCGAAATTGGGGTCAAAATGACCAAAATACCCCTGATAGCAAGACTATGGCCTTGAAATTAGGGTTTTAGAAAGATATTTTATAAAATACAAGTTTTGAATTTCAAATGAAAATAAATCAAACTAAATATGATGTGACATGCTTAAAAATGTGAAAACTAGGGTTTAGAATTTCGAAATTTAGGTCAAATGACCAAACTACCCCCGATAGCAAGACTATGGCCTTGAAATCATGGTTTTCTGAAATAGATTTTGATAAAAATTTGAGATTTATGATTGAAATAAAGTCAAATAAGCACAAAATTAAGCATAAAACATCTTAATATGATTCTAAACATGAAAAAACCCTAAAAACATGAACTTGTACACAAAAATCAAGAAATATCACAAATATCATGATTTTGGTAGTGTTTTTGGATCTTTCAGGGACCCTGTTTTGCAATTTTATTAATTCAGACATCAAATAAATTCTAAATTTCATAAAAATTGGCACAGACACTTATTATAACCTTAAAATCATATTGAAATTGCAAAAATAATTTTTTGACATTATTTTAATCCGAAAATTGCATTAACAACCTAAAATAAGTTATTTTTAACCTAGGTCACCAACCAGTTTCAGAGTTAGACCCGAATCAGGGGTCAATACTCCATGAAAACTTCTGAATTTTTACAGAGATAAACTAAGAATAAAAACAAAGATTTCCCAATTTACAGATCGGAAAAAGCATCTTCGGTTAGGGAGAAACCTTTCCGGCAATCTGAACTAGAATCTAACAAACCTAACAAGGGTTAAAACAACTACTTCAGATTGAAAATACAGACATAAATAGCAAACTTAATCAAAAATTTCTGAAATTTTAACAGTAAACATTATACAGAAAAATAATAATACTCACTTTTTACAGATCATGAATCAGATCTGTGTTTTGGGATTTATGAACAACACAAGTCTGATTAGAGTTTTGGTAAACCCTAACGAGTTTTAAATTTAAAATCACACTTTCTGTCAAAGGACAAATACTAAACTGATATCAAAAAATCTCAAAATTTCACAGTAGATATATCTAATCAATATGAATTCATGGCACTTTACATATCTCAAATCGGATATAGTATGAGAAAAATATCATCACAACAAGTTACCTTTCTGATTTTAACAACGATTTTAAAGCTTTATAAACCCGATTTGATGTCTGATTTTTTTGACTGGATTCCTGAATCCCAAAAACTCTGATGTTTTTACAGTAATTCACTTACATATGCATATATCACATATAAAAAAATCAGCAATTAACAGTGAATATTTTAATCCGAAACAGCATGCTCTTTTCTGTTCTAAACTTAAAACACACAGAAATTTGATAAAACCTAATAAAGCATGCATTAATCAATGAAAACAATAAAGAAAATACTAAAACAGTAAAATAAAATTGATTTCTATGCTGGAGAACGTGTAATAAACATTAATAAGCAAAAAAATAAATAAAATACAGGGAATCCATGGCTGGAATTTGCTTTCACCGTTGAAATCACAGATTTAACCCATTTAACGGGCAAATCTCACGTTTCGTCGGTTAAGAACATGAAAAACACATCTCTCATCGATTCTAATGAATTAGAATCCTTTAAATCACCCTCAAACTGAGTTATATCATCTTCTTGGGTCGATTTTGGGGTTCTTGGATGAAATCCATAGTTAAATCCATGAACACAAGAGTTTCCATGGTGAAATCTATTGAAAAATCATAAAAAACTAATAAAATAATAATAAAATAATATTAAATAAACTCACCTTGGGGCTGCAGCTGCAATGGAGGAAGGTGGAGGTGCTAGAGAGGAGAGAGAAGCCACGAAAATTTGAGAGAAAAAGAGCCCCTTTTGCCCCTCTAAAGACCCCTATTTATAGATTTTCAAAACCCATGTAATTAGGACTAATTAATACCTAACTTTGACTTTTTCAAACTCTATCTAAAACCACAAAGGGAGGACGATTTTTTGTGGTTTCCTAACCCTAAATGAACTTTAACTAAACCTTAATTAACACCTAATTAAACCCTAAAAAGTCCAAATGTGGCACCACCTAGTATGGACCCACATTTGGTTTTTAAAACCTGAATTTAAAACCTTTAAAAACCAATGGTTTAAAACTTAAATAAAATGGATTTTCAAAATTGTTTTTGACTCCTCTAAACCCCTAACCTAACTAGGACATTGACTAACCCTAGTCTAACCTTGACTTCTTCAAATGTGGCGCCACCCCGAGTGGGCCCCACTTGAATTTTCAAAAACGATTTTAAAACTTGAGAATGAGAGGTTTTTCAAAAGAGATTTAAAAGTAGACTTGGAATTAAAAGTTTTTGAAATGGCATAGAGTTCCAACTGGGTCAGAACTCCTCTGGATATGGCGCCAACTGAGTGGGCCTCACATCAGAGTTTTGAAAATTTGAAATAAATACTGAAAATGGCTTTGAAAAGGGGTTAAAATCAATAGTTGAAATTCAAAGTTTTGAAAGTAGAGTCTCAAGCGAATTGGAACTCTAGGTTAGAGTCCTGAACTCTTAGAACTCTGAGATTTTGGATTTTAAAAGCCAAATGAAGGAGTTTTTGAAAAGATTTCATCGAAAATGGTAAAACAAGTCAGAAAATATAGTCAGGGTTAGACTCCTAACTCAATCAGAACTCTGAAATAGAGTCCTGAATTAACTGGACTCTACAAAATGACCTAATTTTTGAAAAATAAATGAAAATAGAAGTAAAAACAGACTCTAGAACAAACTTCTGACTCGATTAGGACTTTGGGACAGAGTCCTGATCAGACTGAAACTCTAGATTTTTTTGGTATTTTCTGAAAAACAGTTGAAAGAACTTGTGAAAACAGTGAAAACTATAATAAATATTGAAATAAAACAGAGTTCTGATTCAACTGAGACTCTGGGGACAGATTCCTAATTGAACTAGGACTCTCAGATTTTTGGATTTTCTGAGAAAACAAATAAGAGAATTTTGAAAAACAGTTAAAAACAGGATAAAATTGAAGTTTTGGTTCAGAGTCCTGATCTGATTAGGACTCTGAGAAAAAGTCCTGATTCGATCAGAACTCCAAAAAATTTAGTTTTCTGATAAGCAAATGATGAAATTTGGGTAAAGCTTTTGAAAACCAGTGAAAATGAAGTATAAAAATCAATTTTGGATAGAGTCCTACTTCGATCAGGACTCTGGGGCAGAGTCTTGATTTGATCAGGACTCTGAGATAAAACCTCAGAATTTTGAAATTCTTTGATAAAAGTGTAATCGTTTTGGTAGATTGAAAGATTTCTGAAAGATTCTCTCAAAATTGAAATCAGGATCAGAGTCCCGATTCAACTAGGACTCTCTGAACAGAGTCTTGTTTTGACTCAAACTCTAAGTTTCTAACTCAATTTGAAAGATTTGATTGAAAATAGATAAAATAGCTGTAAAAGATTAGAGTCCTAATCCAATTAAAACTCTAAAGAAGAGTCCTGATCTGATTGGACTCTTGAAGAAGAGTCTTGATCCAACTAGGACTCTAAAATTTTGGCCAAAACAGAAGATTTTGAAAGTTTTTTTTTCGAAAACAGGTAAAAAGGTAGTAAAAATTAGAGTTTTGATCCGACTAGGACTCTGGAAAAAGGGTCATGATCCAACTAGAACTCTAAGATTTTGGCCAAAATGGAGGAAATAGACAAGGGATAGGACCATAACTGGTTCAAAATCAGAATGATGTTTTAAAAAGGTTCAAAAAGATTCAAACTGATGAAAATACAGAGTCCTGATCCAACTAGGACTCTAAAATTTTTAAGATTTTTGATAAATGAAAGAATCCAGAAGCGACACCACCTAAATGGGCCTCATCTGAGAATTGAAATTGAGTTTGAAATGAATCCAGATCGTTTTCTAAGAAAGTATTTCAAAATATAAGGTCTCGGGGGTTGGAAAATGACAAAATGTTGAATAAAAACCCAAGTTTTGAATTTGATTTTTAAAGAAAAAGTTTTAAAACTCAAATCTGGATTAATTATTTTAAAAACATGAGTGCTGGATCTCGAAAATGAGATGCAATGACATGCAATGCAATGAAATGGTATGCTGAATTCATGCAATGATAAGCAATGACACATGAAATGGATGAATACTGAATGAGGAGGAAAATTTGGGGTGTTTACAATAGGTAGAATGAAATAGTGGCCATGCTATGGTATGATGCAACAAGAGATTGTAACATGGAAAGTGCTAGAAATGGTGGTAATGCAGGTAACAGGTGGCTGGTGATCGTTGTGAAATAAGTGGGGTTGTGCAACATAGGTGATGAGTGAGATGGTGTTGTAAGCACAATGGTGCTTGTGGGAGATACACAGTGGAAGTGCAGTGGGCTATTGTGTCAGCAGTAGAAATGAATAACAACAAGTGAAAATGAAAGTGTGGGAAGTAGATATGGCAATGGGTGCTGGGGGATGTGCTTAGGTGATGCTAACACAGGTGGTGGTTGTGAGCTGGAAATATATGCAGGTAATGTGAAGTGGGTCACAACAGTGTCATTGAAAATACAAGTGTGCTGGGGTATAATACAGGAAGGGAGAAAGAATGTTATGAAGAGATGCATGTGATTGTGAGGTATATGTTGGGGATAACAGGCCTAAATAAAGAAATATTTATGCTAATGACAAAAGCTACAACATGTGAATCTGCAATTTAACTGAAATACTGTCATTCATATAGTACCTGATGCACAAGTTTGCAGAAAAGGGTGTAAGCACCGATTGCTGCAAATAACATGATAGCAGCAGAGATTAGTGAACTGTTATAAAATGAACTCCGTAGCATTGGTGTTGTGCATGTTTATATAGTAGAACTGGGAGCTACATGGTGAAAGATATAAAGGGGTGAGGATTGTAAAGTGAATATAACATGTAGGCGATTGTGGTGTGTGATAAATGATGGAAACGCCCAATGATTGTTAAAAGGACAGTGTATGTGGACATGAATACAATTTTTGTAACATACAAACTATACAGAGTTTGCATAACTCCACAGTAAAACCCAACAACATTTTGTAGTAGATCAGATCTGCCACTACTGGTGAAAAACCATGTATCAATTTCATAACAGCTTGTTAGTTAATGAAAAGATGTTGATCGTGCCAGCCACAAACAGAGGTAATTTATAATACTGGTTGAAAGAAATGAATGAGTGTTGTTCCAACGACCAATACTGCTGACACGATGTGATCAAGCCTCGGTTTTCACATACTCAGAATTTGAAACATATGTTTTGCACATTCAACAGAGAATTAATATAAAATTCGATCTTCTTGCTGCAATATCGGTATTCAGAATGAGGTAACAGTGGATTTGTTTCAGCATATACCCTTCAAGGCACATATTTGAATATGTTCAGCAAAATGAACCCTTCTCAAATTTGTTAAATGCGACAAACGAAAACTCTTCCGCCGCCAATAGAGGTCCCTTCAAGAAATATCAATGTCGCCTCAAAGCAAAAAAAAAAACATATCTAACAAGCTTTTAACATGAAAGCCACTAGAACCCAACAAAAATTACTGATAAGATTAGCATGAACAAATTCATAATATATATACATTTTCGAGAAAAGATTTGTAAAGTTTACCCAAAATCTGATGTTCAGCCGATGGTGCTGATCTTATACTCATACCGTTGCTAAAATCAAAGATTATCAAATAAAACTTCTGAATCATAGAAATCTGAATGACCGAACAAGCAGTGCTAACCGCAATACCTTAACTTTTGATGACAACAAAGACCCATACTCTCCTGCCAATGCCCTCCTAAGGGTTTTAATACCACCTTTGAATTAGCATTCACCCTGACCATGACTTCACGGTGAATTCAGTAGGACCTAGATCATTCCCTTGCCGATAGGCTCTCTCCAGGAGGGGTTATCCGGGCACCATGGCCTTGCTGGACTTGCAAATATGAGCATTTTAACCCTAAAGCTAAAGTAATGTCGATGAAGCTAAGAAGGGGTCAATTCCATTTGAACCTTCTTAAGAAAACTTTCCGATTTTATACATTTCAGGAAGCATTGATGGATGAACGGTCTAAGCACCAGGCTCAAGACTTGCTGAATTCTTGAATATCTGAGATATGCACTGCTGATTTGATCTCAAGGACAATGACCATATTGCTATTAAGGATCTTTGGAACTCTCACGATCTTAAATTGCATAGGCAGTATGAGAAATGAGATGAACTATCATCATAATGTAGCTATGAATGAGCTAACAGTTGATAGACTAATGACATGTTACAGGAACATAGATGATCAATGTTAAAATTTGATGTTGTGATAGACTGGTAATACGATGAGATGAAATGTAGGATCAACAGAGGATATGACAACACTATGCGGCAATTTATCAAACTATAACAGGAAATTCCAATTAACGAATGGGCAAGAATTCCGATCGAATGTCAAAAGGGAACAGAAAACCAGGCATGGAGGAGAAACAAAAATGAGAAAAGAAAAATCAGAACAGCATGTAAATTAAAATCATACTCTATAATGCGATAATGAGGGGGACTAGTGAAATTCCAAAAAAAGAAAAAAAATGAGACTGAACGAAAATAAGTGGATAAGGAAAAGAAAATGGTAGTCTCAGAGTATATGAAGCACTTAAGATGTAATGAACATCAAATTTCAAACCATGTCCAGCGATAGTAGCACTGAGATCAAGATGCCATGACCAATAAGGGCGTCAAAACAGAAAGCCTATAGAAAATCTGAAATTCAACAAGGACTTCAAGATGAAAGCGGATTTTAGCAGCAAAATTGGACTGGGATTCAGATGAATTCTGTCAGATTATTGAATCCAACAGCCTGAGCCCAAAATCGTAGCAAAATAGGCAAAAGAAAAATAAAATAAAATAAAATAAAAACAAAATAAAAGGAGATGTGGGAACGTGATTGTCCCATTGTTGTTGCATGAAAGAGGGGATTGATGGTACTATATACAACCCAATCCACAGCTCGATGGTGCGTCAAATGGGGAAGAACGAAAGAGAAAAAGGAATTAAACAGGAGACTCAGGAAAACAATATAGGAGGAGGGGAATAGATTGCTTACTCGATTACTGCAGGGGACCGGATCTCCTTCGATCGATTGCAGAGGAGGTGCTTCCGAAAGAGAGGTCTTTCTTCAGCTGATTTTCTTTTTGTAAAGGTTTTGAAGGAAGGGGGGGATGGTATTTGATTGTAAGGTTCTCTCCAGACCCCCCCCCCCCCCCCCCCCCAAATGGAGAAGAACAGAACGATAATGAAGTAAAGAGAAATGCGAGAAGGATGGATCGAGAGGCAATGGATGGATGCGGTCAAAAAAAAAATGGATGCCCTGAAGGGGCTTGGAGGGTTCCTCTTAAAGGAAGAACGGAAGGCTCGAGAGCATGAAGATTTGTTGAGGATGAATGGAGGAGGGAGGCCCCCAGACAATCAAAGGTGGAGAGGGGAAGCCCGCGAGCCTGCGGCCGTTATAAACTTTTCTCTTTTTCAAAAAGGAGGTCCCTTTACAATGATTTTTCAAAAAGTGGTTTTAAAGAGGAGTTTTTAGCAAAAAAACAAGTTTCAAAAAGGGTTTTGAACTGCATATTTTCTGATTTTTTGGATTTTTGTTGTTGTTTTTCCATATTTTTGTATTTTTAGAATAAAATCCTAAGATTTTATGAGGAAATAAAGATTTAAAACTATTTTTTTGTATTTTTCAGAAATATTTACAAAAGAGGGTTTTTCTGAGAATTGAAGGATATTTTGGGGAAATTTCTTCAAAAAATGGGTTTATATCTGAATTTTTAGGAAATATTCGAGGTTTAAAACCTCGAATTGAGAAATACAGGGCTGCGGATCCAGTAGGATACCAGATGGACTGTCTGAGCTTTTCAAAATTTACTTTTGATATTTTGAAATTTTAATTTGAGAATTTTGATAACGAGACTCAAATTACTGGATCCAGATCCGAAATCGAATTGGATATATCAATATGGGATTTAATCCAGAAAATCTGAAGGATAACTGAAATTTTGTTCTGAAATTGCTTTGATTTTCTCAGAAGATGGGGCCAGGGGCAAGAAGGACATTTTTACAAAGCTTTGAAAAATTTGGGGTGTTCACAGATGTGTCCTGACATTTTCTCTCTTTTTCGGGAAAGGGTACGTCACAAACTCCTTCATCTTGGAGATGTTCCGATCCTTCTTTTATCTCAGGGATTATATTGGATCAAAAGGTCTTTAGATGATAGCAGAAATCAAATATCTTTTAGGGTTTGTCGGTAGGTTCATCACACTCGCCTTCATCTCGATGATGATCTGAACTTTCCCTAGAAGGATTCGTCACAAACTCCTTCATCTCGGAGATGATCCAAATCTTCTTTGGCCCCGGGGGTCTAGCTCGCATATTCGTCTTCATCTTGGCGACAATTGAGAGATCCATTTTGCAGATATTTGATTGCAGCTTTAAATGGATGAGAAGATATGGATGGAGTGGATTCTTTTATGGCTCAAGATATTTTCAGTGCCTGATTACCAGATAGCCGTCTTAAAAACATGCGCCATAGCCATGATCAATATCAATTCGCTTATGACTTTTCAACATCATCGAATATTTCTTTCACTAATCATATCGAGGATATTTCTTTCATCCCTTTGGTTGATCAACAGGGAAAAGATTTGAATTTTATCCCTTTTTCGCAAAAAGTTTCACCTTTTTGGAAAGAATACTAGAGGTAATTCTTTTGTGTAGTCAGATTATTGGACTCAACAAATGTTTTTAGCAAATTGGCATAATGTTTCAGAATTCATTCGTGAAATAATCACTCAATATAGATTTTGATGAGACCTTTTTGCTGTAATTTGGAGGAATGGTGTAAAGATCAGACTTTGGAAAACTTGACTTTTAGATTTTGGAAATCCCGACCAGTTATAAGAAACTGGATTTTGATAATCCCGACCAGTTATGAAAAACTGGATTTTGAAAATCTCGATCAGTAAAAACACTGGATTTTAAATCCCGACCAGTTATGAAAAACTGGATTTTGAAAATCCCGACCAGTGAAAACATTGGATTTTAAATCCCGACCAGTTATGAAAAACTAGATTTTGAAAATCCCGACCAGTGAAAACACTGGATTTTAAATCCCGACCAGTTATGAGAAACTGGATTTTGAAAATCCCGACCAGTTATGAAAAACTGGATTTTGAAAATCCCGACCAGTGAAAACACCGGATTTTAAATCTCAACCAGTTATGAAAAACTGGATTTTGAAAATCCCCACCAGTGAAAACAGTGGATTTTTTATTCAAAAAGGTTTTATCTGAAGGTTTGAGAATGATTGAGATTGAGTGATTACAACCCGAGGGTTGAGGAAATGATGAAATTTTTAGGATATTGCAACCCAGAGGTTGGGAACTGATGAAATTGAGAGATTAAAGATTTTGAAGGTTTGGAAATGATAGAATTGAGAAATCGCACCCTAAGGGTTTGATCTTTTGGAATACATGACCAGCGGGAGCTGGATCTTTTGGAATACATAACCAACGAGTGTTGGATCTTTTGGAATACATGACCAACGAGCTGCTGGATCCTTTGAAATATATGACCAGCAAAAGCTGGATCTTTTGAAATACATGACCAACGAGCTGCTGGATCCTTTGAAATACATGACCAGCAAAAGCTGGATCTTTTGAAATACATGACCAGCAAAGTTGGATCCTTTGAAATACATAACCAACAAAAGTTGGATCTTTTTGGAATACATGACCGGCAAGAGCTGGATCTTTTTGGAATACATGACCAGCGAGAGCTGGATCTTTTGGAATACATGACCAACGAGTGTTGGATCTTTTGAAATACATGATCAGCGAGCTGCTGGATCCTCTGAAATACATGACTAGCAAAAGCTGGTTCTTTTGGAAATACATGACCAACAAGTGTTGGATCTTTTGGAAAATATATGACCAACGAGTGTTGGATCTTTTCGAAATATATGACCAACGAGTATTGGATCTTTTGGAAATATATGACCAACGAGTGTTGGATCTTTTGGAAATACATGACCAACGAGTGTTGGATCTTTTGGGATATATCAAATTTTGGGAGATTTAAGTCAGAACTTGAATTTTGTAGAAGGGAAGACTTTGATCAGAATACTGAATTTTAGAAAGTTACCGGTATGAGAACCGGGTCTTCCAAATGAGCTCAATATATGATTGAAAAGTTTGAGAAATAACCAGTACGAGGACCGAATTTTTAAAGATGAGCTCGATTTTCAAAAAGAATTTAGGAATCAAAGATCCTTGGTGAAAATTAATAGACCATCATAGCTTTAACTGTATGTGGTCTACTTTCAGGATTTATCTCCTTATCCTGAATGGGGAAAATAATAAAAGAATACCTCATTGAAAGGAAGCATAAGGTTTATCCCTTATCTTGAAAGGGTATTTTAGAAATAAAGATTGGTAAGATGAAAAATTTGCTAAAACTTGATAAAGATTGCCAATAGTTTAATAAAAATTTGATTAAATTTGATAAATGAGCCAAATGAATGAGATTAATAAAGATCACAAGATCAATTGAAAATTGATAAAATTTGAGAAAAAGAGTTTTGTCTAATCCCGCCTGCATATGATGAAGGAAGACAATTATAGATCAAAATAAAATGCCCCAGTATCATGGAGAAGAATATGAGAATTGATAGAAGATCATTGTTTTATTGAAATGATTCTTTTAAAGAGTACAAAAGGCTTAGAATGAACATTTCAGGTATAAAACTTCTTCAAATGCAAAGCATTGACAGGATCTAGCACTTCCGCCCCATCTGCGTTGATCAGACAATATGAATTATGAGGCAGTGCTTCCTTAACCACATAAGGGCCTTCCCAATTGGGTGACCACTTGCCCCATGGTCGATGTTTGAGATGAGCTGTCGATCTGAGCACCAAATCGTTAACTCGGAATTTTCTCTCAATGACAGACTCGGCATAATGTCGAGCTATCCTTTGACGATAAGCTTGAGCATGCTCTGCTGCCTTGAGCCTTTTCTCATTCAGTAAATCCAGCTGCACCAATCTCTGTTGTTGATACTGGTGAAGTGGCAATTCTATAAGGGAGGCAAATTTGAGAGCGGGCTTTTGGACATGGAGAGGTAACACCACTTCAGTTCCGTAAACAAGCTCTGAAGGAGTGGTATTGGTCGGAGTCCGAATGGTGGTTCGGTATGCCCAAAGTGCATCATGAATTTTCTTATGCCAATCTCAACCTGTTTTCACAGTCCTTTCCAAGATGCGGATCAAAATCTTATTGGTGGCCTCTGCTTGGCCATTCCCTTGAGGATAATAGGGAGCTGAGAAATGATGGCAAATTTTGAATTTAGAACAGAAGGTTTTCATCCTCTTATTCTTGAAATGGCTTCCATTGTCTGACACAATGTCATGTGGTATACCGAAGCGGCAAAGAATGTTCTTGTGAATGAAAGAAACCACATGGCGACCCTCTACTATGCGTAGAGTAATAGCTTCAACCCATTTTGTGAAGTACTTTGTAGCGGCAAGAAAGTATTTGTGGTCGTTGGAAGCAGAAGGGGCAATTGGGCCTACGACGTCGAACGCCCAAATAGAAAATGGCCAAGGAGAAACAACTGATTGTAGATATATGACTGACGCGTGAATGAAAGGTGCGTGCATTTGGCATTTGACATACTTCTTTACAAATCGATGAAAGTCCTATTGCATGGTATTCCAGTAGTACCCTACTCGGACGATCTGCTTGACGAGAGTTTGATAGCCAACATGGTCACCACAAATCCCTTCATGTGCCTCTTGGATAACCTCCATAGCTTCTTCTTTGTCTAAACATCTGGCATGTTCAGAACTAAAACAACAACTGTAGAGGACATTGGCAAGAATGAAATAGCGGGTAGACATACGCTGAATTGCACATTGCTCTCTTTTTGGCATTTCTGGTGAAAATTCACCAGCTTCAATGAAATTTTTGATATTTTGATATCAAGGCTTCTCTTTCTGATCGACCTGGTTTACTTGCATGGTTGAAATGAAAGCAGGTTGCTCAAGCCTACCCACTTCGAAAGAACGACATGATTCACTTCCCTTGAAGGATAAAATGGAGCCCAGGCTGGCTAGGCCATCGGCTATCTGATTGTGCTCTCTTCTGATGTGATTGAGCTGAAATTCTTCGAAGTTGTCCACAAGAGCTAGGACGATCTTATGATACAAAATCAATTTTGAATCTTTCACCTGCCATTCAGTGTTAACTTGACTGACAACAAGTAATGAATCGCCAAAGGCATGCACTATCTTGACATTAAAACTTTGCAGAATTTTGAGGCCTTGTATTAGAGCTTCATACTCGGCCATATTATGAGTGCATTGAAAACCAAGCTTGAGAGAATAAGGGATCATTTCTTTTTCTGGAGTGATTAACAAAACTCTAATCCCTATGCCAGACATGTTTTTAGAGCCATCAAAGAATAGGTTCCAAACCGGAGGCTGTTGGACATTGCAGATGTGCTCATCAGGAAAATCATCCTCTGCTTTAATTTCTTCTGTCAAAGGAAAATCTGCCAACTGATCTGCGATTGCTTGGCCTTTAATTGACTTTTGAGAAACCTACTCTAAGTCATATTGCATTTAGAAGGACCTGCCACTTTGCAATCCGTCTAGTGAGAAATGGTTGTTCAAGAATATATCTGAGAGGATTAAGCTTTGATAGGAATTTGATTTCAAATGCCAACAAGTAATGTCTCAATTTCTGGCACATCCAAAACAGAGCTAGACAAGTCTTCTCCATCTGAGAATATTTCTTTTCATAATCAATGAAAGTTTTGCTCACATAGTAGATGACGTGCTCTATCAAACTGCCTTCTTCGTACTGTGCGAGGAATCCACCACAAGCATTCTGATTGACGGAAATATACAGTAAGAGAGGCTTGCCCAACTTTGGCGGCTTTAAAACTGGTGGATTAAGGAGATACTGCTTGATGCGCTCAAACGAGAGTTGGCATTCTGATCCCCATTCAAATTTTACACCTTTTCTTAGCAAATGATTGAAAGGTTCACATCTCATAGCCAAATTGGAGATGAATCTGCGAATAGACTGAATACGCCCTTGAAGGCTTCACAGTTCTCTGAGATTAGTTGGCGGCGGCATATCAATAATGGCTTTTGCTTTAGCTGGATCCACCTCTATTCCTTTTTTGTTGATTATGAAGCCGAGCAATTTGTCAGACTCTACTCCAAAAACACATTTTTGAGGATTAAGCCTCAACTTATAAAGAATGAGCCTTTTAAAGACTTGACCAAGAGCATCAAGGTGATCATCTTCTTCTTTAGATTTGACCAAAATGTCATCCACATATGCATCCATATTTTTGTGCATTTGATCGTGGAAAATAATGGTCATTGCCCTTTGATAGGTTGCCCCGACATTTTTGAGTTCGAACGGCATGACTGTATAGCAGAAGGTTCCCCATGGTGTAGTAAATGAAGTCTTTGTCTGATCACGAACAACCAGTTTGATTTGATTATAGGCTAAATATCCATCCATAAAGGAAAACATGGCGTGCCCTGCCATGCTATCGATCAAAAGATCAATATTAGGAAGTGGATAATCATCTTTCGGGGTAGCGTTATTGAGATCCCTGAAATTAATGCAAATCCAAACTTTTCCGTTCTTTTTAGGAACTGCCACGATATTTGCCAACCAATCTGGGTAATCAATGGTTCGGATGAAGCCTACTCTTAGCAAATCTTCAAGTCCTTCCTTAACTTGCTGCTCAACTTAAGGGTCTAACTTCCTCAGTTTTTGCTTGATTGGCCTGGAATCTGGTTTCAACTTGAGTCGATGGTCAACCAGCTTGGGATCTAATCCTGGCATATCTTCATAAGTCCAGGCAAATACTTCTTGATGCTGCTTAAGGAATTGAATGAGTCTTGCTTTTTCATCCGCATTTAGACTTGAACCAATTTTGAGAATTTTCGGATCATCTTCCGAACCAATGTTGATATCCTCAGTTGGATCTTGAATCAAGGATGAGGGTTCATCCTGCTTTTGAATGTGAGCAAATTCTGGCAATTCTTGGATAGTTGAATCAAATTCTGCTAGCTCTTCGGTCTGCTTTGTTGCTTGGCTGACCTCTGCTCTGACTTTCATCTTAGGAATCCTTGCCAATTTTGAATATTTAAGATTGATAATGAATTTCTTCATCGATTCAGGAATTATGTTTTTGATGGTTCTGAAACGTCAAGAAAGGTTTTTAAGAGAAAGTACAAGCCAAAAATAAGTTTTTTGTACAAAGCAAAGAATAATTGCACAGACAAAAGATAAGAAAGAATGATAGATGCCCAAAATATGAAGAGAAGATTGATCTTTTCATTGATTGAAAATGAGATATTTATAAGATTTGACAAGAGATGGGATTGTGTTGTCCCTACAAGATTAACAAAAAAACAAGGACAGAAAGCAGGAAAATTAAGGCATCATCTTCTCATTTGTTTCCTCTAACAAATACTGTTCTCTTGCTGGAAGTCTGGCCGGTGAATCCCAACCCTGAACTATCTGAATGCTGAATGGGAATGATAGGCTCTACTATACCGTCCTTGTTTCTTCCCATGCCCCGGAATGGCTGATATCCATGTTTTATCAACAGATGAAATCCCTTTCTGGCTTTGGAAAACTGAGAAAATAAGGGATGATCTTTGAAGGAGGTGTAGTTCATGCGTCCTCCTAATTTGAAGAAACAGGGTCCTTGTCATTGGATCGTGGCTGCAACATTTTCTTCTTCCAGGACATCTTTTAGCTTCAGCATTTCTAAGCTTTCGCTAAGGTTGATTTCATCAGATGCTTGGAATATCCACTATAAATGTTGGACGGGGAATCATAGGTTGTGGCAGCCTCTCTTCGGGATCTTCTCCCAGAATGATGGTAATCATTCCTCTCTTGGACCATTTTATGCACTGATGGAGGGTTGATGGAACGACATTAGCATTGTGGATCCATGTTCGTCCTAACAGAAGATTATAGGTGGGCGACACATTGACGACATGGAACAAAACTGTATGTGTTGAGTAATTAATGAAGATTTCCAGAAAGATCTTGCCATTTGCAGTCTGCCCTTGATTGTCAAAGCCATAGATTGTGATAGGATCAAGCACATATTCTTCTTCTTTTAATCTCAAGGCCTTCGCTGTCATCTCTAGGCAAATGTTGAGGCTGCTGCCTCCATCAACAAGCACATGTGGGACAGTCATGCCCCTGGTCCTGACCATGATGTACAGTGCATTGTTATGGAATGAATGAGGCTTTGGTAAATCCTCATCAGAAAAGGTGATAGGCGCATTAGTCATTGCCTGATTCACTATTTGTGCCATGTCTTCTGGCGTAGTGCCTGGTTTCACCTTAATTTTTTCTCAACAAATCATCTAACATTTCTTGATGCTTGGGAGAATCATGAGTCAATTCAAGGATGAAAATGTTGGAGAGCGCCGTGATCGACTTCTGGAGACTATTGGCCCGCTCTTCGGTTGCTTTAGAGGTTTCTGCTTCCTCTGCGAAGGCTTCCTGTTTAATGAATCTTTTTGGGAAAACTTGAGTTTTTTCGCTCTCAACTGATGCATTCATTTGGTTTAAAAATGAGAAGATGTTCATTTTCTGGGATGTAGGCTGGTCCTGATGTAGAACCATTACCTGATGCTGGAGACTTATGTCTTTACTTAAGCATGGACATATATGGCTTTGTGGAAGAAATGGGTGTTCTGAAATGGTTGATGCAGAATGATTTGGGAATGGAGCTGCTAGAATTTCCATTTTTCCTTCCTCTTCATCTTCTATGAGGATGCTTTTGTCAATGCAGTCCTGGATCAAGTGCTTCAAGATGAAGCAATACTCTGTATCGTGCCCCATTGCCCTGTGGAATTTGCAATACTGCTCTTTGAATCTTCCCATGATCACTGGAAGATCTGCAACTTTGGGAAGTTTAACCATTCTGTGGGACAATAAGTATTCCAGAACTTTTTCCAGAGGCTGGTCCAAGGGAGTAAATTTTCGATCCTTGCTCCAATCGATATGCTTGGGCTTTTCCTGAAGATCCCCTTTTTGTTGAGGACCGCTCAAAAGAGGCTTATCACTGTTCTTAAAGAACTTTCCTTTTCTTCCTTTGTTCTGATCAGGCTTCATGCCACTGTTGTTGCTGTTCTTGCTGCTACTGCCTTGGTTGTCGCCTGGAGTGTCGGCTGAATAAGTAAAGTGGGCCTTCTTTTTCGGATCCTGGGCATTCTTGGCCAGAGTAACACCTTCATACATTTCATTCTCTACTCCCATTTCGAGTCATTCTGCTCGCTCTGTCAGCTCAATAAATGATTTGGATGTGTATGGAAAGATGAGGCTTTTCAAAGGTTGTTAGAAGTTGTTGAGGATGATTTGAAGGGCATGTTCCTTAAAGATGGGATTCCTTATCTTGTTACAAATACTTCTCCATTTATGGATGAAATCTCTGGCCCTCTCATTGGGTTCCTGCTTGAGGTTGTACATATGATTGAGCGTAGGCAAAGCTTCTGTATTGAACAGAAAGCGCTCGATGAACATATTAACAACCTTGTCAAAATTCCTCAATTCGATGGGATTGACATGCTCGGTGTACCATTTGGCAACTATCCCCTCCAAACTACGGGGGAAATAGAGGAAGAGGGCAGGATTATCTTCGTTGAACCTGGTTTATTCTGCGAAAAACATTGTCAAATGGGCCTTGGGATCGCTGGTTTCGTCGAACTTAATGAACTTCCTGGGGAGGTTCTCCAAATTGTTATCCCCTTCCAATCCGAGGTAAAAATCCTGCCTGGTGTATGATTTCTTTCCCTTGTCTCGGATTTGCAGATCCTTGACTATCTTGGTTAGTGCCTGGATTGGATCTTCCGCGGGGGCCCCGTACTTGGGTTTTACTGATACAGGCTCCTCAATTGCCCTCTTAGACTATCGCGGGTGTTTCGGGATATACATCAAATGCTCTTCTTCTTCAGAGTCCTCTTCTGCCGATTCTGAGTTCTCAGAAGTGATGTCACGCTGTATTTTCTGTTTACTGATCTTGACAGACTTTTTCATGGGCTTCTTCTTAATTTTGCTTTTAGAAGCTGCTTTCTTTGGACCAGCCTTAGCCTGCTCCACCATCATTTTTTACATCATTTTCTGAAATATTCTGTACATGGCAGGATCAACATCACTTTCTTCTCTTGAGTCATGTCCTCTGGACAACCTGGGAGAGTTCATTTCCTCTTTCTCGCTGTCGCTGTGTTGCTGAACAGTCTGCTTACCAGGTCTTGTCTGAACCATCTTGAGATGCCAAAGTCTTCCTGCAGAATATGGGAATGGTTAGAGTATGGAAGAAACTTTTTGAAAACCACAATTTTTGAGGAAAGAATGAAGGGTTTTGGTAGACAATTTTAAGAGATTATCCCATTACCCGGGATTGGGTCATCACAAGACTTGTGATAATTGTGTTACCATTTTTATGATAACGGAAAAAATGTGCCTTGTTACCTAAACGAGGTCGTCAACCATGATAAAAGATATTGAAGAGAAGTAGGAGGAATGTCCCATTTACCTGGGATGAGGTCGTCACCAGAATCGTGACCATTTATAAAACAGAATAAAGAATAAATTTTGGCCCAAAAAGTAAATTTTAATAATAGTAATATTCAAAGACAAAGAGAGGGTGGGCAGACAGTTTGCCACCACTCTTGATATTCAGAAGATACATTAGATCCAGGAAATACAGATAGAGAAATGAAGGAATCCCAAGTATACTTGGTTACATGGTATGCCCCAGACCATTGTTCTGACTGCAGATTGAATTCTGGCATGTGGCCTGTCGGGAAGCGAATGTTGGCGCGAACCTGCCACTGCGAAAACTGTCTGAGACATCTTTCTGGCTGATAATCGACACAGGAGAAGGGGCCAAGCAATATGTAGCGCTTGCTGCGAGCGTAAGTGTAGCGAGGAACTATTTCTTTCCTGTCGAAGAAATCCCAAACAATCTCTTCCTGATGTAGTTTCTTGATCAAGGCTCGATACTGAATGGCAGACTTCAGCTGCTTACTGCTGAATCTGAAGGAACTGGCCTTTGATGGAACATGTCACAGGAACCACGACTGCAAAGCATAAGTGCATCCTTCTACTAAAATGGTTTCTCCAAGAGCGAAACGAGTCAAGCCTCGATAAAGAAAGGCTAAGCGACCATAGAGACCGAAAGTTGACGGGTCTGCTTGCTTCCCCATCTTTGAAAGAGTTGGGCAACTCTGACATCTATGAAATTCTGACCATCTTGGAAGAAAGCTAATCCCACTATGCATAGAATCATGGCATGCTGAATTCTGTCTTTTGCTGCTCGAGACAAAGTGTCAACCTCTTCGTAAGCTCCGTACTTGTGATAGAGTCCGAACAGGTCAATGAACTGATTCCCATCGATCTCAGTGAGAGGCCAAGATTTGCTTATTGTCATCCTAGCCAAAGCTTCTCGAACATCTACCCCTTTGATGTTGATCAGGAACTGTTGCTCGACAAGATCATCTGGCTGACCAGCTAGTTCGGGCAATCTCGTAATATCATTGAATTTGTCCATCAGCAGAATCATCTCCCCCCATGGAAACCAAAATGTGCAGGTACGTGGATTCCACTGCTCTGCCATAGCCTGAATCAGACTTCCATTGATGGTTCGCTTGCCTACTGCCGATGCCATCTCCAACCCACAGTCATCCAAGTGGTCTGGGAACATACGCGAGAAGGTGGCGAACCAAGAATAATACCACCGAGGGAAGAAGGGATGAGACTGAATGACCCGATGATCTGGGGATTCATCCTGTATTTGATAGAAGACATGATCTATAGGAAAGACAACATCATTGGAATTGGACGCCATCGAAATGATACTGGGGCAAAGAAGAATGAGGAAAATCAGATAGGATGCAGGACTTATGGATAGACTCTTGAAGATACAAACCTAGAAATTTTTGAAAAGTCGAGGAAATTTAAAAAGAATTTTCCAGGTTTTTGAGGAAAATTTGATCTAAAAAAAGAGAAAAGAAATGTAGGTAGAGGAAAAAATATACACTTGGGGTTTCTGAAAAATAAGGAGAAATTTTGAATAATACACCCAGGGTTTTTGAAAAGGTTTGATACACATATATATAAGAAAATAAGAGAAACATCGCATAACCAAAGCTGCACAAACAAGGATGCGCACACAACACTCCCTAAAGGCTTACTCTAAATGCAATATTTGAAAATGTCTTGTAGGATCTTAATCCTAACTCTAAGGTCTTAGATCATCTGATTACAGTCAAGGTATGTCGATATACCCAAGCCAAAGCTCGAAGTACGTGGCATAGAAATATTTCTCTGGTTCTAAGGTAATGGCTTCCCAACATCCTTGAGCACCTACCGATATACCTCAGACTATGGCCCTTTGGTACGTGGTAGGGGGGCGCGAACCCAAATAAGTGGTCCAGTTGTGAGGCTCTCTCCCGAACTATGGTTCAGTGAGACAGCCCAGCAACGTGAAGATCGGGACAATATAGGTAGGGATGTTTTCAAAAATATGCTCAACATGCAAGAAATCAGATGGCTCTAATGCAAGTCCTAAAGAGATAGAATTAAAGTGAAAGAAGCATACATTGTTTGCATTCAATCCCTAGAATTGAGGAGAGTTGTATTTCAGACCTAAGTCTAATATGAACATGGAATAATCTCATCATTATGGTCCTACCAAACCATACTTAAATCCTATATGTAATGATGTCAGCTTAGGACAGAATTTAGGCTCCTAAGGTTTGCTTGGAAATATAGCTGACATTTGAAGAATAAAGACTTAGATAATATCAAAGCAAAGTAAAAAACATAGATCCAACCGGACGAAGACGAGTCCCATCACGGTCGCCAAAACTGTGATCATCGCAAAATTTTTCCTCTCTTGGTATTTCTCTCTCTTCCTCCTCTTTTTTGAAGGGAGAAACTAAAAGACAGAAAAGAAGAGAGAAGAGAAAAGAAAAGAAAGAAGAGAGAGAGGAAATCTTCTGCGAAGGTCTCACTTGACCTTAATTTTTGAAAATATTTAGGAAAATAACTTGCCTCCGTTTTTGAAATATTTATGGAAAAATTTAGAGACGGGATTCGCTCGTCGGTACGAGGTTCGACCGTTCCTGGCGCCTTTACCAGGGGTAATCGAACCAAGGGTCGAATTTATGCCTTTTTGCTTTGCTGAAAGATTATCTAAGAATTTATTCTAAATCCAAATGCACAAAGAATCATGCTTGTGCAATGCAAGGATGCATGCTCTTTTGAAATGATTTTGGAAATCTGAGACTTTCCAAGTGAAAAATGTGATGACGAAAGGAAGAGATGACTTTTAAATAGTTGAATCTGACTTAGAACTAGAAAAATGGATTAGGAAAGATATTCTTTGAAGTTCTAAGTCTTTGAAATAATGAGAAGATGAATCTGGATTTTGAAAAGAATGATTTGAAATTGAAATAAAAGCAAAGTTAGAAATGGGCTTTGAATCTTGAATTTTGAATTTGAATTTAGGAGAAGGAATGAATATTTGGAATGGAATTGAATTTCTACATTTGAAATCAGAATGAGATCCGAGAAATCCAAATAGAATTTGAAGATAGAATTGGTTTCAAGAAGGACAGATGTGTTTTGAAAGTGGATTTTGGTTTCTGGGAATCAAAGGTAGATTTGGATTTGGAATCGGGCATCCTAAATGGATTTGGATCTGAAGTCTGAGATCCAAAATGAAGTTGAATTCTATGATCCTAAATAGAATTTGGATCTGAAGTCTGAGATCCAAGATGCAATTGGATCCGAAATTTGGAATGGAATTTGGATCTGAAGTCTGAGATCCAAGATAAAGTTGGATTCTGGACCTTAAAATGGATTTTGGATCTGAAGTCTGAGATCCAAGATAGAATTAGATCCGAAATTTGGAATGGAATTTGGATCTGAAGTTTGAGATCCAAGATGGAATTAAATTCTGGATCCTAAATGGAATTTGGATCTGAAGTCTGAGATCCAAGATGGAGTTGGATTCTGGATCCTAAAATGGATTTTGGATCTGAAGTCTGAGATGAAGTTGGGTTTCAACTCTGGATTTGGATTTTGAAAGTCCAAATGGGACTTTTGGAGATGGGTCTAGGTTTTGAAAACCCAGATTGAATTTAAAACTTTAAGAAGGGTCAAATTTTGAGATTCAGAATCGATCTCAAACTTTGATTTTTAATTTGAAGATAAGAAAATAAACTTGATTTTGAATTTGAAATCAGAAGCTGAATCAGAAACTTTAAATTGAACTTTGAAGTTTGAATTTTTTATTTGGAAATTGAAGTTTTGAATATAACATGAATTGGAAATTTCAAAGTCAATTTGGATTTTGAAATCGAATTTTGAATCTTGGAAATAAGATAGAATTTGAATTTGAAATAGAAACTTGAAGAAAGATATTCAAGATCACTTGGGTTTTGAAAGAGAATTTTGAAAATATGATGCAATTCTATCCTATATGATGAATGAATTTAAAGAATTTGAAATTGGACTTTTGAAAATTATATTTCATTCTTTAAATGAATGTAAATAAGATTGAATATATAATATATCCCTGACTATGGTCATTGAATATATTATATCACAATCATATTTAAATTCAGGTGAAGAATAAAACATATTTCAGTGCTTTTATAGAGTTTAAAATGAAATTAACTCTCAATATATCCTGTCTATGGCCATTGATATATATTTTGAGTTAATTTTAATTTAAACCCTGATAAAAGAAAAATATTTTAAAAAATATGATGATTTTTGAAGAGGGACCCAGTGAGGATCCAGTGTTATTCCATAAAAGATGAAAACCCTAAGTTTTGTTCACATCCTGACTATGGCCATTGATGCAAATCATCAACTTAGGATTTAATCACCTTTTTATAAAATGGTGCACGTGCTATTCGTGTTTCATCATGGTGGATCTTCGGAAATAAGAAGAAAATAATATGAAACCAGCAATTTTATGCTCATACATTCTAATCTAAAGCAGGAAATGAAAATTTTCATTATGATCTAGCTTATTACAACATTTAAAATTGAAATTACAATTCCCAAGTAATGACACTTTTCACCTATTCCCTGCAAAAATGCTTTAGTTAGTATGAAAGCAAAAGAGGATTGCATATGTCACATCGATTTCAAAGATACAGATGGTGAGATGCTCACATGCCACGATATTTATGATTTAAAGTGGAGAAAAGTGGTATATATACCTATATACATACATGTATATATATATATATATATATATATATATATATATATATATATATATATATATATATATATATATATGGCATATATGCAACATGGCTGAATGATAGCTTGTGAGATGGAGGAGGTATATACAAGAGGTAAGAGGTGTTGTTAATGAAGCGGATGTGCTGGAAGTGATTGGAGGGAGTTGCAAGAGAAAGAGATGGAAGGTATGCTGGGGATGCAACATTCATTGACAGGGTAAGTATAGGTAATTGCGGGTGCACACAACGCGTGTGCACACTGGCTGCTGGGTGAAGTGATTGCTGCCAGTGAGGTTGCAACAGTGGGTTGCTGGAAGGTGTGTACTGCTGGAGTAGCAATGCAGTAGTGGTGAGTGCTAGTGAATTGTTGCTGTGAAAGCAACAGGTGCAATGGACAGAGTGTATAGATATGCTGAGAATGAAGTAATGGTAGACTGCTGGGACACATGATGAAGTGCAACCTGCAGCAAATAATGCTACAGTGTGATGCCACTGTAAGGGAGACGTATGGGGAAGGAGAGGTTGTATGCGATATTACAACTGGGGCAACATCCCATCAATGGGTATAGATGCAGGTGGCTAGTGAGGGGCTACAGGGAGGCTTGAAACGAATGTTTATGACAAGATATCAGGGACGCATGAGATCATAACAGGGTTTTGCATTATTGCAAATGACAGGGAAAGCACAACATTATTTCGAACTGCACTGTTTGTAAGTATAAAAAAAAAGGGCAGAACAGTGCCTTGCACGGCTATGGATACAAGAAGAACACAGCAATGCTATGTGTTGTTGCAAATGCAAGAAGTATACAGTAGTGTTTTTGTGTTGTTGTGGGTTCAAAGAACCCACAGTCGTGTCTTGTGTTGTTGCAGGTGTGAGGAAAACACAACAAAGTGGATATAGGTGAATATGCACTTGCAGGAAATTAGCAGGAAGGTGAAGTGAAGTTGTAACACCCCAATTTTTATAACCTGAAATTGGTGGAAATTTTTTTTTTTGAAATACATTTAAATCTTTTAGCAGTTAACAACGGAAAAACACATTGGGCATAAAACTTGGCGTGCTACTTCAGATGAATGCTTGCAACCATACAATTATAGAATTTAAACTTTAACAACTAATTAACTATGCATGAAATAATATTTAGGTTTCACAAATATCCAAATTAATCACATTTGTCCTTGAATTGAATTAAAGTAAAAATCAGAGTTCAGAATTCATGAAGCAGAGAAAAGGTAGGCTCAGTCCCCGTCGCAACCTTCTGCCTTCGCACGTAAGTACCTACTCATTACCTGAAAAATATTAAACCATATAGGGTCAGATAACATGTCTCAGTAGAGTAAATATGCTAAACTTGTAGGATAGAATAACAAGACAAAGATTTCAATAGAAATTTCATGGTTTAACATTTAATTTAACTTAAACAATCATACAACAACTCATGCATGTTTAGAATTTTCATATATAACAGAAAAACATAAATCCATATATTTAAAATACACCATGCATGAACAGATAATATGAATGACTTACCATATGCAAAAGCTCTTTCAATGCATGCATATTTTCTTATCTTTAGTTACATTTTCTTAATTAGATGATGCATGTGATGCCAAATTAATGCACACACCATTTAAGTTATCACTTCTTAGCCCTACTGATACGACACAGGCACACATTCTCAGATCAGGACCATGACACAGGACATGTTTTACATACAAGGGTGACTTTAGCCTAGTCAGGTCCATTCACTAAGACGGGGTGAGGGACGTTAATACAAGAGAGATTCCCAACACCTTTCAACCCGATGCATCAGTTTTTCCTCATGAGTACAACAACCTCTACGCTGCAGTCTAATGCAGAGGTTTTCTCCCTAAAATCGTGGGAGGGGAGGAGCAACCTTCCATGCCCATAACAGACTTGCCCCACGAAGTTTTGTATCATTTGCTACTCTCTCAACAAATATCTTGGGTTTTAATGTCACATGATTACTTGATTACAGTCATACTTTTTATGCAACATTAAACTTAAACCACTTTATGGTCATGGATGCATTCTTATAAAGCATTGGACAAAATCACTTAATTAAACTTGTAACAGACACTTGAACACATGCGTAGCATAAATATCTTATTCATTTTCACACATCATAAGGCATATGCATGTACATGGCCAATGCAACAAAAAGAATATATATGAACATCCATATCAATGAAACAATCATATCATCACGATATCATGAACATACATGTAGTCAACACATTTTTAGAATTTAAAACATAAACTTGTATTTATTGGACCTTTTGATCCTAAATCTTTAATGTGTAACCTTCTATTTACAATTCATGCCATAATCATATAAGATTGCATAAAATCAGACCTGCATAATCATTCACATATTGCATACTAATTCTATAAATAAATTGAATAAAAACATATATACTATGCACCCTTTGAGCCTTGATTTATGAATTTGCTCTAATTTTTTTCCAATTTCTTAACTCTGTCCGACTGGTACATAGCTCACAGAAAATTTTTGGCTCCATGAACAGAGCTGAAATTTTTACAGTATATAGTAATTGTTGTCAGCTATCCATAGCCGCAAACTGTTCGTAAAAACTTCTTCGTATGAGGGAGTTATGCATGTTTTATTACAGACCTATTAGTTTTTGTTTCGACTGTCACAGATACGTGCTTGTCCATGAACAAAGCCCAAATTTCTACAGTAGATGCACAATGGAGTTAGCTTTCCAACGCAACAATCCATTTGTCAAAACTTCTTCGGACGAGGGAGAAACAACCATTTTACTGAACAGAGATCAAGTGGAAAACCTGGAATTTCGAGATTTGCATTTGAGTGAATCAAACCCGAATCCCAAGAAAAATTAAAAGAAATAGGAAATACGCATGAAATAAAATTCCGAAAATTCTAAAATATTCACAGTAGATGGAACATTTTATAATCTATCAATCCAAACTAATATTTGCATAAAAATCATGTAATAAATCAAATATAAATATATTTTACAAATCTATTTCTAAGAAACTGATTTTTATGATAAACCCGATTTCAAAAATGGTTTTCTTTAGGGGAAAACATGTTTTTGAAATGGATCATTAGATCTGAGTCAAACCCATGGTTATGAGGGTTTGATCATGATCTAAACTCATGAAAAAACATCAAAATCCATGCCAAGAACTTCGTTCTTGCAAGAAAAGCATAAAAAACCTACCTTTTGTTGAAAAAAATGTATTTCTTGATGGATGAACGGCTCTTTTTGCTCGATCCACCGATCAGCACCTCCTTCCAGCAAAGTGAGGACCTTAGATCCCTCTCCACACCCGTTGAGGTCTGGATCTTACACTCAAGAACCAAAAAAAACTCTAAAAAGAAGAGAATAGGGAAGGGAAAGACATGAGAGAGAGATAAGAGGGTTTTTGGGGGAGAGAGAAGCTCTCAAATTTTTCCAGCCCAAAATGAGGGGGGGGGGTGGGCTATGGGAGGGTTTTATAACCCTCTCTAAGTTAGGTTATGGGCTGGAATTAATTCCAGCACTTGATCACTTTAATGAAACTCAATTTGGAGCCCTTGATCTCCACTTTGATTTTCAAGTTTTAAATAAACTTAAAATTCACTAGACTTTTAAATTTCAAAATAAATTTAAAGTAAGATGCCACATAGGATGGGACGGCCCACCTATTGGCTCCTACTAAACTAATAAAATGAGTTTAATTTATAACAAAAATCTATTTTATTAAACTATAATTAAATAACCATAGAATTCCAACAAAAATCATTTTTGTTTTATACAACCACAAATCATATAAAATGTAAAGACATTAATTATCCACTAATTACAACTTATTAAGCATATTAATATGTATATGTTCACAACTTACTTTTGTTAATTCACATTATTTAACTAAGTTTACTTAAAGAAAATTCAACATTTTCTTTTTAAGAGAGACATTTTCAATTAGGCATCACTTAGGGTTTTTTCAATTATTCAAACCGTGTAGGGTTTATATTTACTACAATTCAACCTTATTAAACCCCCTAAGCCTTACAAATATACTCGAACATTAATTTTTAAAGAAATTAGGGTTCTATATTGGCACAAAATTTAAGACATTTCACAATGCTATAGAAAAGAACTTAGAAATTTTTGGATATTACAGAAGTTGCTGTGAGGTGTGCATGAATGTGATGTAGGTAGTTACAGTAGGGGAATGGTAGATATAAGAACTGAAAGACTAATGCAAAACATTACGTAACAGAAAAAAAGAAAAATGATTCAGATCCATATGCAGTGATATGTGCAAAAAAAAAAAAGGGAAACAACACTAAACCTTTTGCCAGAATATCCAGTTTCCAATGATGGTCATTAAGCTGTTCAACTTAATTATGAAGTTTGATCTGAAAGGGAAAAATATCAGAATCTAACAAAGTGCCAGACGCCCACCTATATATATATATATATATGTGTATATATTGAATGTAAGAGCAGATGGATTTTTGAGATTGACAGGACTATAGAACCTACTTTTACCCCAACAAGATGACTCTCAAAGATGCATCATTCAGATTGAGAAGCTTGAAAAAGAGAAGGAGATGAGTATTTTAAGGTTAAGTGTAAATGCCATCATAAAGAAACATATTTGAAAGAAAGCATCTCTGCAATAGCAAACTAATCAACTAAGGGGGGTGTTTTAAGCCAAAAAGAGGAAAAGGGGAGAGGAGAGCTACAAGCCTTACAAGCTACAGTATATACCTCCACATTTGTCCAACCTCTCCTTATATAGTTTACATAGTTTACAGAGTTGACTACTTTGGCCTGAAATGATGAAGCGTAAGTGGTGATTGTATATATTATTGTGAAATACAGGTGTTGTGGCAAATAAACATAGGGAAATTCAGATGTCAACTAGCCCCAAACACAATATTCAATTACTCCATAAAAACACACCAGGTATGGAATTTAGCTCATTGATCACTTGATCCATTCAAACACTCAACCAGTTAATTGATTTTCAATCACAACACCAGAAAAATGCACCACATATGATTAGTTTTCTCAACAATACTCACTAGATATCAGACTATCTCAGAGACAGTCAATGGGAAAACACACCAATCAAAGCAGTCGATCGGCTGTAGATAGCCATTGATATCTAACATGAATGTGTCTGAAGAAAGCAGCTTCAAGAAATATTTCTATTGGTCTTACTTCTCCTATCAGAAAAAAAAAGATGATATCTCCCCCAAATCGATCACAATTTTGATATTTGCTGAAATTCTTGAAGCAATCAAGGCCCATGGTACCTTACATTGAAATCGAGAGGAATCTAATCTTACAGGGAGCTCAATAAACTGAGATACAGTGACTAGGTGTTGGACTATGCATAGTGAGCAGTAATAAGTGAGAGCGTGTATATAGCAAATCGATCTTTCGACTTTATATAATCAATCCACCCCACCAAGTTGAACTCTCACAGAAGTTTGAATTCCCAGATTGATCCATCTCATTATAGTAATGCAATGGATCACCTTCAACAGAAATAAATTATTTCATATTAGCATGAACGAATCATGAGCACGTGGGTTCCAGCAAAATTAGCCCATTTAATCACCTAATAGCATACCCAAATGACATCATCTATGTAGTCCTCCATAACAGTTCACTGGTGAACGATTTTCTGGCAGCAGTAAATCGATTTTTTCATAACAGATCAATTTCTGCAAACTTGTTGCTGCAAAATAGTCACTGCCAAACAAAACCAACTGGCGTGCGATCTTAGAAGTTATAACAGATGGACATGCACATTGATATAGATTTCAGGCAATTGAAAACCAATGCTACGAGGATGGATATTATGCAGTAAAGAAATGCAGGAATACAAAATATAGGTAAGAAGGGAACCAAGTACTTAGTAAATCACATTGAATGGAGTTCAATTCACAAGATAATATCGATTAATGCTAAACACGTCAGATTGAATATGATTCAATCATATGAATCTTCATAATAATTAACACCCAACAACTTATATTGAGCATAGTTCATTCCTGAGTCCCTATAATACGAAATGTAAGCAAGCAAAATGCAATAACGTAGAAGTCAGCAAACAATTGAAAGATAATATGCAAGATTAATATGATATGATGAATCAAATAGAAGGAATGGATGATTGATGCTACGAGTATTGCAGATGAACTGCAATATTCATGAGATGGAGATGGCATGTAGGCGATACCACTGAAATCAAACCATGCAGCATAAGTAAATGGATGAAGATGCTGAAGAATATCAAACATGGGTGGTGTTAGGAACTACAGTGAAACTACCAGCTAATGTACAGGGGAAACGTAATGACGCAGATGCATTCATGTAGCATAACAGATTACCAATGTAGAACAGGAAATTCAGATTGACAAATGATCAAAACAGAGACCCAGCAATAAATAAATAAAAAATGATCAGAGCGTAGACAGACTAGCGAAATGGAACTGAGAATCAAATGTGACGCAATAACTGAAATGAGGAAAGGGGAACCAAGATAAAATTAAGAAATAAGAACCAGAAAGAAAGTGAGAAAAGAAGAAAAAAAAATTGTTGGAACATGAGTGTTCTGTTGATATTGTCACATGTAAGTCGACGTTGCTATACGCAGGTCGACATTACGAAAGGGCTTGCTTATCAGATAATGAAGAACTGGAAGAAGAAAAAAAAAACAATAAAAAGAAAATGATAAAGGAAAAAGAATAGAAGGATTTGCTTACCATGAATGTGAGGAAATGAGTGGGAAGGGTTCCTTCCTTGTGTTTCCGCTGAGCAAAATTCCTTTCAACCGATTAAGCCGGAGGGAAGATGAGAGAAAGGGGAAAGAGTGAAGGGATGCGGAGGTGATTCGAGAATGGGTGCGCTAACCATCGATCCCCTCCCCTCCTCTCTATGTCTGTTTATATAGACAGGAGAGGAGAAATTGGGAAGGGGAAACAGTTGGGCAAGGCTTGAGAAGGAAGAGGTTAGGGATTGAAGGCTGAGAAAGGGGAAAGGAGCGGATGGTCGGTAGATAAAGCCCTCCTCCCTTGCGGTTTCTCCTTCGCGATGAGAAGTCATTTGGCCTTTTGCAGATTAGGTTCAAGATTTTATAAATTTTTTGAAGAAGTGGCACTTTTCAAAGTTTTTTCAAAAGGCTTTTATACAAAACAATTTTTGCAAAAAAAAGGGGTTTTTAAACTATCATTTTTGTATTTTTCTTTTCTATTTTGATTTTTTTGTTCTTTTCTTTGTATTTTCTGTATATTTTTTTTATATTTTTGAAATAAAACTCTAAAAACTGAAGGAAAATCAGAGATTTAAAACTATTTTTTGTATTCTTGAGAAATATTTATAAAAGAGGGGTTTTCTGAGGATTCAGTGTTAAATTTGGAGAATTTCTTCAGAAAATGGGTTTTCATCCAAATTTTGAGAAAATATTCGAGTTTTTAACCTCGAATCAAGAAATACAGAGGCGTGGATCTAACTGGATGCCAGATGTACTGTTTGAGCCATTCAGAAATCATTTTTGGTATTTTTATAATTTTTGGTTTAAAAATTAGATAACGAGGCTCTGATTTGGATTTTGGCACTGGGTCTGGATAAAAAATCGAGTCAGATATAAAAAATAGATTTAATTTCTGTAAATCCGAGAAATAAATAGGAATTTTAAGTGAAAATGACTCAATTTACTCAGAAAATGGGGGCCAGGGGCAAAAAGTGAATATTTATAAATTTTTGAAAATTTTGGGGTGTTCGCAGATGCCCCTCTTTGCTACTAAGCTGGTTGAAAGCCGAGCTTAGTGGCAAAGAAAACACTCCAAATTTTGAAAAATGCCCCAGTCAGCAGATTCAAACTGGGTGTGGGAGAATTTATTTTGAAAGACATGGTTTCTCAGGCTTAAAACCTTATCCTGAATGGCTTTGGGGAGACGAAATCCTTGAAAATGATATGACTGAATAACAAAAATGAGGAAATTTTGATGGGACTTTTGGGGGAAGATCCCGAAATGGTGGAAAATAAGAATTTTGATCAAGTCTCATGGGTGAGATGAGATCAGCTTTTTGGAATGACTTAGGTTTAGCCCTTAACCTGGATGGGACAAAGATATATCAAGATGAATTTCAGGTCCTACCCTTATCTGAATGGGAAAGGAATACACGAAGACCTTGATGGGACATTTTTTAGAAAAATGCCTTGTGAGATGAAGCTCAGGTATAATCCTTTTTTGGATGGACATGAAGAGCATGGATTCCATGACAGGGAAAACCATGATGGGACTGGGAGAACTACCTCATCGAAACGAGAAACCTCATCGGAACGAGGCTCAGGTTTAACCCAAACCTGAATGAAAGATACCTCATGGAGCGAGGTTCAGGCTTAACCCTTAACCTGAAAGGGACGATACCTCGAGGAGCGAGGCTCAGGCTTAACCCTTAACTTGAAAGGGATGATACCTCGAGGAGCGAGGTTCAGGCTTAACCCTTATCCTAAAAGGGACGACCATACAGAATCCTCAAAATGAAGAAACCATGATGGGACCTTCAAAGTTTGGACGAACAAGTTCGAAAGGGGTTTGCAAAAGGAGGAAAATGGGGTTCCCTAAAGCTTGGAAAAGGGATGTTCTTGGGTGCCTCATTGCTGAGACTAAATCAGCTTTTAAAAACAGATGACCTCTCACAGAAAGTTTAGGTTTGATCCTTAACCTGAGCGGGTGATACCTCAAGGAGTGAGGTAACAGGTTTAATCCTTAGCCTGAATGGATACAAAATCCTCAAGGGATGAGGAAACTGTGCTGGGACCTCTGGATTTCGCACAACAAATCCAAGAGGAGTTTGCAAAAGGAGAAAAATGGGGTTCTCTAAAGCTTGAAAATGGGTTGATACGGGGCGCCTTATTGCTGAGACTGAAATAGCTTTTAAAAACAGAAGACCTCTTGCAGAAAGTTCAGGTTTAACCCTTATTCTGAGTGGGAATTGTCTATGGCGGGACAGTGGGGAACACAAGGAAGTGTGCAGATCCAAGAAGCTCAGATCAAACAGAAGGGAAGGACTTTTCAGTCCTAAAGAGGGACGACGTCAGGATATGTCAAAACGTACATCAGGTTCTTGCTTCATGTTGGGATAACTAATAAATATTGCCAATAAGATGCAAAAATTGTAGTTGATTCAGAATGATTGAACTGTGCCCGTATGCGTGAAAACATCACCTCTTTCTACCTAGAGTATTAACCTCAATTGAGCTAACTTTGTAGATTCAAGAATCAAATTCAAAATTACTGTTGTTGAGTTTCTTTAAGGAATATATCAATTTCCTTGATATGAAAAGAGAGGAAATATTCTTAGCTTCCTAAAAGCAATTGAGTGAAAAGATATTAATAGAAGAATTTCACATAGATAAAGAAGATTCTTGGCAGTTTTGGCAGTTTGATATTCTGAGGCTTTCCCCATGATGATCTTTTTGCACTCTTTTGAGTCATGGAGCTTTCTTGGGTTTTTGGGAGAAGCTTATTACATCATCCTTTATTTTGGAGATGTCTTGACTTTTCTTTTTTTCTAGGAAGGGTACGTCACAAACTCCTTCATCTTGGAGAAGCTCCGATCCTTCTTTTTCTCAGGAATTAAACTGATGATATTGTTCATTGGTAAAAAATCTCTAGATGATAGCAGAAATCAAATATCTTTTAGGGTTTGTCGGGAGTTTCATCGCAGTCGCCTTTATCTTGACGGTGATTTGAACTTTTCCTAGAAGGATCCATCACAAACTCCTTCATCTCGAAGATGATCCAAATCTTCTTTGGCCCCGGGGGTCTAGCTCGCATATTCGTCTTCATCTTGACGACAATTGAGAGATCCTTTTTGCAGATATTTGATTGAAGCTTAAATGACTGAGGAGATATGGATTTGGTAGGTTCTTTTACTGCCCAAGATATTTCCATTGTCTTACTACCAGAAGAACGATCTTTAAGAATGTGTCATAGCTATGATCAATATCAATTCACTTATGGCTTTTCAACATCATCGAATTTTCCTTCGCCAGTCATATCAAAGATTTTTCTTTATCCTCTTGGTTGACCAACAGAAAAAGCTTGAATTTTGTTCTTTCTGCGCAAAAGTCTTGTCCTTTTGAAAGTAATACTGAAGGTAGTTTAAGGTAATTCTTTGTGTAATAAAAGCTTTGAGATCAACAATGGTTTTTGATAGCAGATTGGCAAAATATTCTAGAAATCTTTGATAAAAGTAATTGCTTAACATCGAATCAACACATCCATGACAAAATTCTCCTCTCTTTTTCCCCAAAAAGAGAGACTCAGGCTTAGCCCTTACCTGAATGGGGAGTAGGAAATACTCCTCTCTTCCATGAAGAGGAGGTGTTTGCAAAATGAAACTTTCGAAGAGAAATTAAGCTTTCATCAAAACTTCCTATCTCTAGGCTTCTCTTATGAAAAGGCAGCCAAAAACAAGGTTAAAAAAGTATCATAGAGGAACGATTCCATCACACTCTCCCTAGAAGAGGGTCCTCTGTGAAGGGGTTGGCCAAAAGTGAGAAAATCGGGGGCCACAAAAGGAAACGGGCTTCCATCAAAGCTCTCCCTAAAAAAGGGTTTCTTTGTGTAAAAATTGGGTTGTTTTGCAAACAGTTCGCGAAGAAATGAGTCCCTTCAAACTCTCCCTGGAAAAGGGTTCTTGCAAACGAAAAGATGGTTGCATGCGAAAGGAACGAGCTCCCTCAAACTCTCCCTGGAAGAGGGTCCTTTGCAAGAGAAAAAGATTGATTTTTTACAAAATGGTAACCCGAAGGTTGGATTTGAGATTTAGAGCTTGAATTGTTGATGAGCGGTTAGTACAAAGACTGAACCTGGCAGGCTAACTGATCTGCCAGCCAAACACTAGCATGACCACTAGATGTACCAGTACGAGCATTGGATTTTGAAAATATACCAGTACGAGTACTGGATTTTGAAAACACACCATTACGAGCACTGGGTATTGAAAATATACCAGTACGAGCACTGGATTTCGAAAATGCACCAGTACGAGCATTGAGTTTTAAAGATGCACCAGTACGAGCGCTGGATTTTTGAAAATGCACCAATACGAGCACTGGATTTTGAAAATGCACCAGTACGAGCACTGGGTTTTTGAAAATGTACCAATACGAGCACTGGGTTTTGAAATGGAAATCGACACTCTCAAGATTTTTGGAAATCGAAGCAGAAATGATTGTTGGTATTTTAGGATTATCCCTTATCCTGAAGGGGAAATAGAAAATACCTCAAAGGATGAGGTTTAGGTTTGTCCCTTAACCTGAGAGGGAAGAGAAAGGAAAAACTTTGGTCCAATAACAACATTGGATCAAAAAAGGGGAAATTCGAGTTGAAACCTGGAATCTCAAAATAAAAGAAGGAAAACTCGAGTTTAGAACTCGACTTTTCGAAGAAATAATTGGTCCAATATGAGCATTGGATCCAAAAGGAAGTCTGAGTCGAAACTCAAAACCTTGGAAAATGGAATATAAAAAGGGAAAAACCCGAGTCAGAACTCGGATCTTCAAAATAAAAGATAAAAGAGAAAATCGAGTTTTAAAACTCAAATTTTTGATATAACAATTGGTCCAATGCGAACATCAGATCCAAAAGGAAGCCCGAGTCGAAACTCTGGAAATGAAATATATAAAAAAGGAGAAAAACCGAGTCGGAACCCGAATCTTTAAAATAAAAGAGAAAATCGAATTTGAAAACTCAAATTTTTGAGGTAACAATTGGTCCAATGCAAGCATCGGATCCAAAAGAAAGCCTGAGTCGGAACTCGAAACTCTGGAAACGGAATACATAAAAGGGGAAAACCTGAGTCGGAACCCGGATCTTCAAAATAAAAGAGAAAATTGAGTTTGAAAACTCAAATTTTTTTAGGTAACAATTGGTCCAATGCGAGCATCAGATCCAAAAGAAAGCCCGAGTCGAAACTCGAAACTCTGAAAATGAAATGTATAAAAAAAGGGAAAAACCCGAGTCAGAACCCGGATCTTCAAAATAAAAGAGAAAATCCAGGTAACAGGGTGAGAAAGAAAAAATTATACCATTTTCCTGTTTCTGTGCTAAATTCTACAACTTCCTTATATACCAATCTTCAAAATTGGATATCAGAATAACAAATGGACCTCATCTTTCAATTATCAGTAAAAAGTTGAATTCTAAGCTAGTGATATTATCATGGTTGCAGCTATCAAGCCTCCGGGATCATGTGGATTTTAAAGTTTCCATCCAATTTTTGGGAGAATGCTAAGAAAATGATCATACGAGTGCACCAACTACAACATTCTTGAACATAGTTGATATAGAAAGTGATTTACTCTCTAGAACTCAATAGAATACTTCAAAACTATCTGATGTGAGCTAATACATTTCTAAAGGGGAAGATGATGCTTAAGAAAAAGACATGAAGGCAGATAAATAAAAAAAGGATGCAGACGATATATTAGAATAAAGCAATATCAATTCACAATAAGTAGGTACACATTAATACAAAATTGATGAAATTGGATCAAGTAACTATTAAAAGAAAAGAAAAGAAAAAAACAGAACATAGTCACATTACCTGTGAGCATATATATATACCCTGTCAATAAAATGTATTGGATAACATACAAAATCTAATTTATTTGTTAGATCTACTGTAGCTTTCATCATAGTGGAGGAACTTTGTAGCTCAAATCGGTAGCAACCTGTAGCGTGAAATCCTTCAAATATCCAAAGATTACAGACGGAACATTCAAGTTTGGGAGAGCATCAAACTGTTGTGCAATCAGAATCTAACCCTCAAAATTCCATAGATAACTGCAGGGTGGAAGATGCTTTTGTAATATTCTAACCATCACAAATACAAAGTTGAAAGAGTTCAAAATACAGAACAGTAGACAAGACGAATGATGATCTAAAGAAGAATTTTACAGATGGGTGTGCCGATAAATGCCAAATAGGGTGGGCAAGATACTGATGAAAGCATCAACACAAAAAAAAAGATAGGTTAATAATTGCAATAATGGATACAGTCTGTTGTTGTGAACATTAACAAGTGCTCAATACCAGAAGCAAGACATACAAGGCATACGACAGAATCAAATTTTGCCTTGAAGGCAACGTAACTGTACAGGGACTCAATGTCTGATTGAACTGGACATCTCATTTGCTAACAAAATACACAGATCTTCAATATTTCCCATTTCATTTTTTTTGGGGGGGTGGTGTTGTGAAATAAGAACATGAATTACAGAACAATTGCTGGAAACTCAACTATATGATAATCCAAAATAATGACAACAAGTGTAAGTAATGAGGAGACAATGACAAATCTATAGCCGAAGAAAGAGAACGATCATCAAACATCATTAAAACAAGAAATCGAATATGTGAGAAATCAAAATCAAAATAAAGAGAAAAATGGGCTCTAAATATAGGGAAATACTGAAACAATTGACATTCAGTTTGCTGGAAATAAGGAAGTTTCAAAACAAAATGTTGGAGTTAGATTGCCCCCTTCATTTCGCATGGGGATGGACCGACGTTGCTATAGCAACACGATGCCATCGATGATGCCTTTGATGAAGTAGATGACAAGAACTGGTAAAACGAATGGGAAAATGGGGAAAATATGAATCGTGAAATAAAATGAATATAGGAAATCATAGAGGCAAAAATAGACGATTGAAAAGAAAAACATGAGATCAGAGGTAAGCAGGTATTTCAAAACCTGCGAAAATCAAAGGGATTCATGAATGATGAACCAATTTTTCTTCCCCCCTTATTTTTTTTAGTAAATAAATAAAAAAAAATGTTGAAGACTTTAAACAAACTAAAGAAAATGAAATTTCAGCAGAAGAAAAAAAAGAATGTTAGGATCAGAGGATCCCCTTGATATCGCACGCAGGCAGATCAATATTGCTATAGGCAATACGATACTACCCATGGTGCTTTCAAATGGGGTCGATTAAACAGGAAAATTAAAAGAAAAATAGGGAAAAACTGAAATTACATGGAGAAGAGAGGAAAGGGTTTTTACCGGATTGCTTGAAGCTCCTATAGTCGGATCAACTTCTTTTCATCGATGGGGGAGCAGGCCAGGGAAGATTGGATGGGGTGATGCTCCTTTTCAATCTACTTGGTGAAGGTGCGGAGGTCTTCCCCGATCCGCCAGGGGAAGAAGGGTGGCTCCACAGAGGTTCTAAAGGAGGAAGGGGATTCTGAGGAAAGGAACCGAGGTCTCTTCGATGGATTTGGGGGGAGAAGGAAGAAGGGGAGATCGGAGAGGAGATAATGTGTTGCGATGGTAGGGTGAAGGCGTATGATATGGAAGAGACCCATGTGTGCTTTTTTAAAGAGGGAGAAGGAAAGATCTGGAGCGGGGATCATTGGAGATGAGCGGAGGAGGAAGGAAATGTTGTTGGCGATGGAGGGATGAAGGATAGAGGAAGAGGTTGAGATCGACGGATGAGAGAGAGAGAGAGAGAGAGAGAGAGAGAGAGAGAGAGAGAGAGAGAGAGAGAGCTGGAAGAAAAGGGAGAGGGTTTGCAAGAAAGAGGAGGCTTGCGCGCAAAGCTTTGTTTGCAAATTTTTTTCCAAAAAGAGGCTCCTTCAAAAAAGAATTTTTCATGGAATGGTTTTTCAAATGAGGTTTTTAGCAAAAAAGGGATTTTAAAAAGTCAATAAAGCTACTCTTTTCTAATTTTTTTTTAAAGATAATCCGAAAATGTGAGGGTTTTAGCAATCGGGACCCAAATGAGTTATTTGAAGCAATTTTATAAAATTTTTGTTTTGAAATTGTAAGATTTTCTGAAAAATGAGGTTTCTAGAAAATATCGGGTTAAATTTGAACATTGGGATTCCAGAATGGATTCGGGCCCGATTTGGATCAGAAATTGGGTCAAGCATAAAAATTGAGTTTGGATTCCAGCGAATTCGGGAAATGAATGGAATTTTGGTTAAAAATTGACCCAATTATTCAGAAGACGGAGGTCAAGGGCAAAAGGGGAAATTTTGGATTTTTTGGAAAATTTGGGGTGTTCACAGATTTATCCCTTAACCTGAGCGGAAAATAAGAATAAAGGAATACCTCATGAGAAAGAGGCATCAGGTTTATCCCTTAACCTTAAAGGGTATGGTAATAAAGATTGACAAAATTTTAATAAAATTGATAAAATTTGATAAAACTTGATAAAAATTGATAAAATTGATAGTAAATTAATGAAAGTTTGATCAAATTAAAAAATGAATAAAACTAGTAAAGATAACAAGATTAACTGAAAATTAATAAGATTTTAAGGAAAAAGAGTTTGTTTGATCGTTCCTGCATATGATGAAGGGAAGACATATGTATATAAAATAAAAATGCCCTAGTATTATGGAGAAGAATGTGAGAATGACAGAAGATTATTATTTTATTGAAGAGGCTCTTTGAAGAGTACAAAAGGCTAGAATGAACATTTTAAGTATAAAATCTCTTCAAGTGCAGAGCATTGATAGGATCTGGAAGTTCTACCCCATCTGTGTTGATCAGACAATACGAATTGCGAGGCAATGCTTCTTTAATTACATAAGGGCTTTCCCAATTGAGCGACCACTTGCCTTATGGTCGATGATTGAGATGAGTTATTGATTTGAGCACCAGATCATTAACTCAAAATCTTCTCTTAATAACTGACTTGGCATAGTGCCTAGTTATCCTCTGACGATAAGCTTGAGTGTGCTCTGCTGCCTTGAGTCTTTTCTCGTCTAATAAATCGAGTTGTACCAATCTCTGTTATTGATACTGATCAAGTGGGAGCTCGATGAGCGATGTGGATTTGAATGTCGGCTTCTGAACGCGGAGAGGTAATACTACCTTAGTCCCATAAACAAGTTCTGAAGGAGTAGCATTGGTTGGAGTCTGAATGGTGGTTCGGTACGCCCAAAGTGCATCATGCATCTTCTCGTGCCAATTACGGCCTGTCTCCACAGTTCTTTTCAGAATGCGGATCAAGATCTTGTTGGTGGTCTCTGCCTGACCTTTCCCTTGAGGATAATACGGAGCTGAGAAATGATGATGAATCCTAAACTTTGAACAAAAGGTCTTCATCTGCTCATTCTTAAAGTGACTGTCATTATCTGACACAATATCATGTGGTAGGCCAAAACGACAAAGAAGGTTCTTATGAATAAAAGAAACCACATGCCGGTCTTCTACTGTTCACAGAGTCACAACCTCGACCCATTTGGTGAAGTATTCTGTAGCTGCGAGAAAATATCTGTGGCCATTAGAGGCAGAAGGAGTAATTGGACCCACCACGTCGAAGGCCCACATTGAGAAAGGCCAAGGAGAAACCACAGACTGCAAGTATGCGACTGACGCATGAATAGAGGGTGCGTGCATTTGGCACTTGACGCACTTCCTCACAAAACGATGGCAGTCCTGTTGCATGGTTTTCCAGTAATAACCTACCTGGATGATCTGCTTGACGAGTGTTTGGTAGCCTACGTGACCACCAGAAATTCCCTCATGTGCCTCTTGGACAACTTTTATTGCTTCGTCTCTATCTAAGCATCTAGCATACTCAAAACTAAAACCACGATGGTAGAGAGTATTGACAAGGATGAAATAGCGGGCTGACATGCGCTGGATCGCACGTTGCTCCCTTCTTGGCATCTCCGGTGGAAATTCACCGGTTTCAATAAAGTTTTTGATGTCTTGGTACCAAGGCTTCTCTTTCTGAGTGACTTGGTTTATGTGATCATCGCAAAATTTTTCCTCTCTTGTGGTTTCTCTCTCTTCCTTCTCTTTTCCTTTTCTAACCTCTATTTTCCTCCTTTTTGAAGGGAGAAAAATAAAAGACAGAAAAAGAAGAGAGAAGAGAAAAGAAAGAAAAGAGAGAAGAAGAACTCTTTTGCGGGGTCTCACTTGACCTTGATTTGAAAATATTTAGAAAATTACCCGCCTCCATTTTGAAATATATTACGGGAAAATGGAGAGACGGGATTCGCTCGTCGGTACGAGGTTCGACCGTTTCTGGTGCCTTTACCAGGGGTAATCGAACCAAGGATCAAATTTATGCCTTTTGTTTTGCCTAAATATTATCTAAGAATTTATTCTAAATCTAAATGCACAAAGAATCAAGCTTGTGCAATGCAGAGATGTATGCTCTTTTTGGAAAAATGATTTGAAAAAATCTCCAAGTGCTTGATAATGGAGTAAAGAAATGGTTTTTGAATGGAAGAATCTAACTTAGAACTTGAGATAGATCAGAGAAGTTCTAAGTCTTTGAAATGATCAAAGTTGGGAAAATAAATCTTGATTTTGAGAAAGAATTATTTGAAGCTTGAAATGAAAGGAAATAAAGTTTTAAAGTCATAAATGGACTTTGAATTTGGATTTTAAACTTGGATTTAGGAAAGGAAATGAATATTTGAAATGGAATTTGAATTTCAATTTTGAAATCAGAATGGTCTTGAGAAATCCAAATGATATTAGAAGTAGAAATGGATTTAGGAAGTTCAGATGAGATCTGAAAATGGAATTTGGATTTGAAATATAGAATTGGGAATGGAATTGAATTCTGGATCCAAGATTTGGAATCCAAGATGGAATTGGATTCTGAATCCTAAAATGGGTTCTTGATCTTAAAATGAATTTAGGATATGAAATCTGAGATCGAAGGTAGAGCTGGACTCTAGACCCTAAGATGGATTTTGGATCTGAAGCATGAGATCCAAAATAGAGTTGAACTCTGGACCCTAAGATGGATTTTGGATCTGAAGTCTGAGATCCAAAGTGGAACTGGGTTTTGGATCCTAAAATGGATTTAGATTTGAAGTCTGAGATCCAAGGTGAAATTGGATTCTGGATCTGAAATCTGAGATCCAGGATGGAATTGGGTCCGAAGTCTGGAATCCAAGATGTAATTTGGATCTGGAGTTTGAGATCCCAAGTGGAAGTTGGATTCTGGATCCTAAAACGGAATTGGATCTGAAGTCTGAGATCCAAAGTAGAATCGGTGTTCTAACTTTGGATTTGTACTTTGAAAGTCCAAAGAAGATGGATCTAGGTTTAAAAAAAAAAAACCAGACTGAATTTGAATTTTAAGAAAGATAAAGTTTTTGAGATTCAGAATCAATCTCAAACTTTGGTTTTGAATTTTTGAAGATGATAACATTAAACTTGATTTTGAAACAGAAGGTGACTTCAAAGTTAAATTGAACTTTGAGGTTTGATTTAGAATTTGGATTTTTGGGATATACAAATGAATTTCAAAGTCAAATTGGATTTTGAATTCGAATTTTGAATCAGAAGATGGATCAAAAATCTCAAAGTTTAGATTAAACTTTGAAATTGGACTTGATTTTGGAAATGAAATTTTGAATATAGAATGAATTTGAAATCTCAAAATTAAATTGAACTTTGAGATTGAAAATGAAATAGAATTGAAAAATGACAAGATGAATTGGATTTTACAAGAATTGAAGATTGATTGAAGAAGATATTTACATCACTTGAAATTTTGAAAAAAAATTTTTGAAAATATGATGCAGTGTTATCCTAAATGATGAGATGAATTTAAAGAATCTTGAAATTGGATTTTGAAAAGCTATTTCATTCTTTAAATGAATCAAAATAAGATGGAAAATATAATACATCCCTGACTATGGTCATTGAATGTATTATATAATAATCATATTTCAATTCAAGTAAAGAATAAAATATATTTTGGTGCTTTTATAGAGTTTAGAATGAAATTAACTCTCAATATACCCTGACTATGGCCATTGGTATATATATTGAGTTAATTTTAAATTAAACCCTGATAAAAGAGGAAAATATTTAAAGAAGATATGATGAATTTTGAAAAGGATCTAGTGTAGATCCAGTGTTATTTTGTAAAAGATAAAAATGCCAAGTTTTGTTTACATCCTGACTATGGCCATTGATGTAAGTCATCAACTTAGGATTAGTTACCTCTTACGAAATGGTGCACGCGCCATTCGTGTTTCACTATTGTGAGATTTTGAGAAATAAAGGAAAAAATCATGAAAATTAGCAATTTATGATATCTAGAATGCTCATTCATTCTATCTAAAACAGGAAATGTAAATTCTCATTAAGATATAGCTATTACATCATTTAATGGAAATAAAAGACCTACTCTAAGAAGACAAGTAACACTTCTCCATGTATCTCCGTGAACCTCAGAGTTTTGGAGGGGGGAAGAGAACTCTCTGTAACTTGTAGCTTGCAGGGATTCTGAAAGAGGGAATTCTCCTTTTCCTCTCTCGTGGAGCTCCCTTCTTGAATCAGGAGGAAGGAGAGGGGATGAGGAAAGACAAAGGGGGAAATGATGATGGGAAAACTGGATCGGAGGAAATGTGAAAGGGTGAGGTGAAGATGGATGCCTAAGCCAGGAGAGGTAGAAGATGGATGGTGCGAACGGGAGTGGTCGTTGCAAATCTTTTCAAATTCCCAATAGAGGATCCCTTTTCAGGATTTTTCTAAAAAGTGGCTTTTGGTTTTCAAAAAGGGGTTTTAAGAGAGTTTTTTTTTAGCAAAGTTCAACTCTTTCAAGCTTTAAAACCATTTGCTTTCTTTATTTTTTTCCAATTTTTTGATTTTTATGTTATTTTTCATTTTTTTTTTTTTGGAAAAATCTAAGATTTGACGAGAAAACAAAGATTAAACACTAATTTTTTTGTATTTTTTTGAGAAATATTTATAAAAGTATTTTTCTGAGAATTTCAGACCATTTCAGGGAAATTTCTTCAAAAGAATGGGTTTGGACCCGAGTTTTGAGAAAATGTTCGAGTTTTTGAAACTCGAATCGAGAAATACACGTGATGGATCCAAACGGATGCCGGATGGATTGTCCGAGCTATTTAAAAACTATTTTTGGTATTTTTTGAAATTTTAATTTAAAAGTTGGACAACGAGACTCAGATTTGGATCTGGCCAATGGATCCAGATCCAAAATCACGTTAGACAAATAAAATGAATTTAATTTCAGTAAAATTTGAGAAATGAACTGGAATTTAGATTTAAACGCGACTTAATTGCTCAGAAAGTGACATCAGGGGCAAAAAGGGAATATTTAAAAAGATTTTGAAAATTTTGGGGTGTTTACAGTTTACTTGTTAAGCTGAAACAAAAGCAGGTTTGTCAAGTCTGTCAATCTCGAAGGAACAACATGATTCAGTCTTTAAATGACAAAATGGAACCCAAACATGCTAGACCATATGCTATATGATTGTATTCTCTCTTGACATGATTGAGCTGAAATTCTTCAAAATTGCCTATGAGAGGTAAGGCAATCTTCTGATAAGGGATCAATTTTGAGTCTTTCACTTGCCATTCTATATTAACTTGACTGACAACAAGCAAGGAATCACTGAAGGCATGTACTCTCCTGACATTGAAGTCTTGCAGAATCTTGAGGCCTTGTATTAGAGCTTCATACTCGACCATGTTATGAGTACAATGAAAGTTGAGCTTAAGGGAATAAGGGATCATCTCCTTTTTTGGAGTGATCAACAGTATCTCAATCCCTATACTAGACATATTCCTGCCTCCATCAAAGAACAGTGTCCAAACTGGAGATTCCTGAATGTTGCAGATGCGATCGTCGGGAAAATCATCTTCTGCCTTGATCTCCTTTGTCAGCGGGAAATCTGCCAACTGATCTGCGATAGACTAGCCTTTGACTGACTTCTCAAATACATACTCTAAGTCGTATTGCATCAGGAGGACTTGCCATTTCGCAATCTGTCCAGTAAGGAAAAGCTGCTCAAGGATATACTTGAGAGAATTGAGCCTTGACAGAATTTTTATTTCTAATGCCAACAGATAATGCATCAGCTTCTGACACATCCATACTAAGGTTAGACATGTCTTTTCCATCTGAGAATATCTCTTCTCATAATCGATAAAAGTTTTGCTCGCATAGTAGATGGCATGCTCTATCCGACTGCATTCCTCATACTGTGCAAGAAATCCGCCACAAGTATTCTGGTTGACGAAAATGTACAAGAGAAGTGGTTTTCCCAATTCTGGTAGCTTTAGAATGGGTGAATTAAGGCGATACTGCTTAATGCATTCAAACGAAAGCTGACATTCTGATCCTCACTCAAATATCACTCCTTTTCTCAACAAGTGATTGAAGGGCTCGCATCTCATAGCCAAATTAGAGATGAAGCGCTGAATCGACTGAATGCGCCCTTGAAGGCTCCTCAGCTCTCTGAGATTGGTAGGAGGCATATCAATGAATGCTTTTGCCTTAGCTAGATCCACCTCTATTCCTTTCTTGCTGATCATAAAGCCAAGCAGTTTGCCTGACTCTACTCCGAAGACACATTTCTGCGGATTGAGCCTCAACTTATACAAAATGAGTGTTTTAAATACTTGGCTGAGAGCATCAAGATGATCCTCTCCTTCTTTGGACTTGACCAGGATGTCATCCACGTAGGCATCCATGTTCTTATGCATCTGGTCATGAAAAATAACTGTCATTGCTCTCTGATAGGTTGCCTCAGCATTTTTAAGCCCAAACAGCTTGACTGTGTAGAAAAATGTCCCCCAAGGCATGGTAAAAGAAGTTTTTGACTGGTCACGAGTGACCAGTTTGATCTGATTGTAGCCTGAATATCCATCCATAAAGGAAAACATGGCATGGCCCACAGTGCTTTTGATCAAAAGATCAATATTGGGGAGTGGATAATCATCTTTTGGGGTAGCCTTGTTCAAATCCCTGAAATCAATACAAATTCGGACCTTACCATTCTTTTTGGGAACTGCTACGATGTTCTCCAACCAGTCTAGATAATCAATGGTCTGGATGAATCTTACCTTCAACAATTCCTCAAGTTCTTCTTTAACTTGTGGTGCTACTCGGTGATCCATTTTCCCGAGCTTCCGCTTGATTGGCTTGAAGTTTGGCTTCAGCACAAGACGATGCTCGACCAGTTTGGGATCTAAGCATGTCATATCCTCATAAGTCCAAGCGAAAACTTCTTGATGCTGACTGAGGAAATGGATGAGCCTTTCCTTCTCATCTGAACTTAAGCTGGAGCCAATCTTAAGGATCTTCGGATCATCTTCTGAACCAATATTGACATCCTCTGTCGAATCTCGAACCAAAGGCGATGGTTCTTCTTGTTTCTGAACACTGGCAAATTCTGGCAACTCTTGAATTACTGAGTCAAACTCTGCTAGCTCTTCAATCTGTTCAGCCACCTTGCTGACCCCTGCCCCTGCCTTTGCCTTGCAGATTCTTGTCGGTTTGAAATTTTGAGAAAAATTGGGATTGATAACGAGCCTTTTGAGCAATTTAGGAGCCATGATTTTGGCGATCCTAAAAAGCGCAAGGAAGGTTTTTGAGAAAAAGTAAGAAATTCAAAAATGGCCTTTTGTATAGAAACAATTAATGATGACATAGACAAAAATATAAAGAGAAAATGATATACGCCAAGATGTGAAGAGAAGATTAGAATTTCATTGATTGAGCAACTTGATATTTACAGATGATTGGATAAAAGAAAGGAAAAACTGGGACTGAGTTGTCCCTACAGGATGACAGAAAAACAGAAAAAAGAAAACAGAAAACAAAGGCATTGTCTTCATTCTACCCCTTTGATGAAGGTGGTTCTTCTGCCTGATGTCTGGTCAGTAAAACCCAAACCTATACCGGTGATGTGTCGAGCGGAGATGATTGGCTCCAGGATGCCGTCCTCGTTCTTACCAAGTCCTCTAAAGGGTTGGTAGTCATGTTTCATCAGAAGATCAAATCCCTTCTTGGCTTTTTCGAATTGAGGGAACAAAGGATGATCCTTGAGAGAAGCACAATTGAGGCACCCTCCGAGCTTGAAGAAGTAAGGTCCCTGCCACTGAACCACTGCTGCCACATTCTCTGTAGGCTGGACCTCCTTCAGTTTCAGCATATCCAGACTTTCACTAAGATTGATTTCATCAACTTCCTGGATGCTCGGGATGTTGGCAGTGAAAGTAGGATGAGGAATCATGGGTTGTGGGAGTCTTTCCTCTGGATCTTCTCCAAGAACTATGGTGATCATGTCTCCCTTGGACCATTTGATGCATTGGTGAAGAGTGGAGGGAACAACATTGGCATTGTGGATCCAAGTGCGCCCTAGCAGAAGATTGTATGTGGGTGGCACATTCATCACATGAAACAACACGGTATGCACTGAGTAATTGATGAAAATTTCAAGGAAGATCTTCCCCTTGGCAGTCTTCCCATGGTTGTCGAAGTCGTAGATTGTTATCGGATCTGAGACATACTCTTCTTCCTTTAGGCTCAAGACCTTAGCTGTCATCTCCGAACAAATATTGAGGTTATTGCCTCCGTCTACACGCACATGAGGGACAGTCATGCCCCTGGTCCACACCACTATATAAAGAGAATTATTATGGAATGTATGAGGTTTTGGCAAATCCTCATTTGAGAAAGTTATTGGTGCGTTCGTCATGGCTTCGTTAACTATCTGTGCCATGTCCTGTGGAGTCGTGCTCGGTTTGACTTTGATTTTTCTTAGCAAGTCATCCAGTACTTGCTGATGGTGAGGAGAAGCATGGGTCAAATCTAGAATGGAGATGTTTGATAGAGCGGTGATTGGTCTCTGGACTGATTCTGATGTTTCACTCTTCTTTGAAACAGCCTTGATGAAATGCTTCGGGAATCTAGGAGCTTGTTTGGCAATTTTTGCTGTTGCCTCAGCTGACTCACTAATTGGCTTCTTTTTGCTGAGAACTGAGATGGCATCCACCCTCTTGGTAGAAGACTGTGTTTGATGCAACACTAGGACCCGATGTTGATCCTGAATATCCTGGCTGGAACACGGTTGAATACTGTTTTGAGGAAAGATTGCTTGTTCTGAAATAACTGAAGTTGAATGTTTTGGGAAAGGCTTGACAAGATCTCAGGTTGCTCTTCGTCCTCATCCTCGATCAATAGATTCTTGTCGATACAATCCTGGATGATATTTTTGAGGACAAAACAGTACTCCGTGTCATGTCCTACAGTTTGGTGGAATTTGCAGAATTTTTCCATCCATTTATCCATAACGACTGGAGGATTAGCCACCTTAGGGAGTTTGACCATCCCCTTTGATAACATATATTCGAGGATATCCTCACGGGATTGTTACAGAGCTGTGAACTCTCTGTCATAACTCCAGCCATCGTGCTTTGGTTTCAGTTGATGTTTTTCTTTAGGCTGTGGTACTGACTGAACAGACTGCAACTTGATGAACTTTCCCTTCTGGTTTGCAGAGTTTGTTCTTTCAGCCTTGGAGCTTCCCGAGCCCTTGTTGCGGTTTTTTTTTGTTTTTCTTGCTGCTAGTACCACTGCTACTGTCTGAGATGTCAGCAGAGTAGGTAAAATGTGCCTTCTTTTTCTGCTCAGAGTTACCTCAAACAAAAGGGTAACCTTCATAAAAGCCATTGTCTAATTCTGTTTCGAGTCATTCGGCTCTCTCAATCAACTTGATGATGGATTTGGCAGGAGATGTGGTGATGAGATTCCTCAAAGGTTGGAAAAAGTTGTTGAGGATGATTTGCAAGGCATGCTCCTCTGGAATGAGAACCTTCATTTTGTTACAGGTGCTTCTCCACTTGTGGATGAACTCTCCTGCTTTTTCGTTTTTATTTTGTTTCAAGTTATATAAATGGTTGAGGGTAGGCAAGGCCTCAACATTGAACATGAAGTGCTCGATGAACAAGTTCACTACTTTATCAAACTCTCGTAGTTTGATAAGGTTGACGTGGTCTGCATACCATCTGGCTGTTGTTCCTTCCAGACCACGGGGGAAGCAAATGAACAAAGCCCTATTGTCCTTTCTAAAGCGGCCACATTCTGCATAGAACGTGGCCAAATGAGCTTTTGGTTTGCCCGTTCCATCAAATTTGAGGAATTTGCGAGGAATATTTTTCAGATCATCATCCCTGTCAAGGCCATCGTAGAAATCTTCGCCAGTATAGGTCTGCTTGCCTTTGCTCTTGGCCTGAATATCTTTGATTGCTCGAGTCATTTTACTTAATTGCTCGCACATCAGATCCTCAGTTGGAGTCCCATACTTAGGCGTGTTCACAGATTCGGGCTCTTCAGTGATCTTTACGAACTGTCGCGGTGGATTCTGACCGAAGAGAAACTGCTCTTCCTCTTCTGACTCTTCTTCCGCTGATTCTGTATCTTCAGAAGTAGTGTCTGGCTGAACTTTCTTTCTGACGATCCTGACTTGCTTTTTTACAGCCTTTTTCTTCAGTTTGCTTCTAGGAACGACCTTTTTCATACTAGCCTCGGCTTGTTCTGACATTATATTTGCCATTATCTTCTGAAACAGACCATATATAGCGAAATCAATATCATGTCCCTTGTTCTGACCCTGTCCTCTAACTGATTTAGGAGAGTCAATTCCTTCCACCTCACTGTCGCTGTGTTGAGGAACCGTTTCCTTTCCAGTCCTTGTCTGGACCAATCTGATAATGCCAATGCTTTCTGCAGATTAAGGGAATAGTTAGAGCAATGAAGAAACTTTCTTCAAAACAAAATTTTGAGGAAAGAATGGAGGACATGGTAGACAATTAAAAGGATTATCCCATTACCAGGGATCGGGTCGTCACAAGATTTGTGACAATTATGTCATCGTTCTCATGACAACTAAAGAATGTGCCTTATTACCTAGGCGAGGTCATCAACCATGATAAAAGATACTGAAGATGAATGAGAAAGAATGTCTTCATTGTCGGGGATGAGGTCATCACAAGCATCGTGGCTATTTATGCTTTAAAAACAATATTTGGCCCAAAAAATGCTTTTTAGTAGAACAAAAAGTAAATTTTATTGATAATAGATTCAGAGACAAAGAGAGGGTGGACAGACAATTTGCCACCACTCTTGATATTCAATAGATACATTGGGTCCAGAGAATACAGAAAGAGAAATGAAGGAATCTCAAGTGTATTTGGCCGCATGGTATACCCTAGACCACTTATTCGACTCCAGATCGAATTCTGGCAAGTTGCCTGCCGGGAAACGAGTGTTGACACGAATCTTCCGCTACGAGAACTGTCTGAGACATCTCTCTGGCTGATAGTCGACATAAAAGAAGGGCCCCAACTATCTGTAACGTTTGTCATGGGCATAAGTGTAGCGAGGAACTGATTCTTGTCGGTTGAAGTAATCCCAAACGATCTCCTCCTGATGCAGACCCTCAATCAATGCTCGACACTGAATGGCAGACTTTGGCTTCTTACTGTTGAATCTGAAGGAACTGGCTTTTGATGGCACGTGTCACAGGAACCAAGACTGCAAGGCGTAGGTGCATCCTTCCACCAAGATGGTCTCTCCAAGAGCGAAGCGAGCTAAGCCTCGGTAGAGGAAGGCTAGAGTGGCCACAGAGACTGAAAGATGACGGGTCTGCTTGTTTCCCCATCTTCGAAAGAGCTGAACAGTTCTGACATCAACAAAATTCTGACCGTCCTGAAAGAATGCTAATCCCACTGTGCACAGGACCATAGCTTGCTGAATTCTGTCTTTCACTGCTCGGGACAAGGTGTCAACTTTCTTGTAAGCTCCATACTTACGATAGAGTCCGAACAGGTCAATAAACTGACTTCCACTGATCTCGGTGAGAGGCCAAGATCTGCTCTCTGTTGCTCTGGTGTTATCATCGCAAATTTTTTCCCCTCCGTCTGCGAGAGAGGAACGATTCCGCGAGTCAAACTCAACCAAAGTTTTGAAAATGGTTTTGAAAATTACTCGCCTCCATTTTGAAAATTTGTGGAAAAATTCCGTGGAATGGGATCCGCTTGTCGGTACGAGGTTCAACCGTTCCTTGCGCCTTTACCAGGGGTAATCAAACCAAGGATCAAATGTGCACTTTGACTAAGTTAAATTATCTAAATTATGCTCTATTTTCCTAGAATGCACAGAGAATCAGGCTTGTGCTATGAAATTTTAAAAAAATGCAAGTTCGAGAAATATGATGTTTGCCTTGGAAAATTAAGATGTATTTGGGAAATGATTGGAAAAGTATTGGAAAATGGAATTCCTGGGAAAGTTTTTGAATTTCATTGGAAATCAGAAATTTGTATTGAAAATGAATTCTCAGGAAAACTTGAACTTTGGGAAAATCGATTTTGAGATTTGGATTGCTTTTCTGAGGAAATGGATTTGGGAATTCTAAGAAAATCAAGAAATTCATTGGAAAATGATTTTTGAAATGGAAACTGAGTTCTTAGAAAATTGGGAACTCTGAGAAAATCAATTTTGGGATTTGAAAATGAAATTGAGAATGTGAAAATGTTGGGAAATCATGATTTGAACTTGGAAAATACTTGGAAATCTCATTTGAAAATTCAGAGTTCTGAGAAAATCAAATCTTGAGAAAGACTTGAAATTTTTTGGGAAAACTGATTTTTTCTGAAATAGAATTAGAAAATGAGTTTGAAAATAATGCAAATTGAATGAATGAATGTAAATTTGAAAGATATTTCATTGAGGAATTGAGAAAATCCTTTGGAGTTTTGAGAAATGCAGTGCATTTTTGAAATTAGCCTAAGAGTGTAGGTTGAATGTGGCTAATACGAAGATCATAAATCTTGGTTTTCTTCGTGTTCTGATTATGACCATAAATACAAATCCCACCAAATTCTTGAACTCCCTAAGAGCTCGTGAACGTGCCATTCGTGTCAACCATAGTGATTTTGGAAAAATATGCATATGCATCATACATCAGATATTGAATTTTCCAGAAATCAAACTATATGCAATGTCGTCTTATTCTAAGCTGAAAAGTAACTCTTATTCCAAATATTACATCTTTACATTGAATTGAAATAAAGAAAAAAAAATCTTCTTCCTGGATATTCCTGCAAAACTAGAAAACAATTTTAGCACAGAAATATAGGTTTTTCTGAATTTATCCAAAAATATTGGAAATTATCAGATATTTTTCAGATATAAACCCAAATTCATACCCCCTTTGATATAAACATGAGAAATAAGAAATAAATTTTGAAAATAAACTTGGAAATTCGAAATTGGGGTCAAATGACCAAAATACACCTGATAACCTTGAAATCAAGGTTTTTGAAAGAATTTTTGTAAAATTTGGAAATTTGAAAATCAAATGAAATAAATCAAACACAATATGATGAAATATAATGATATGCACAAAAATTTATGGAATTAGAAATTGGAATTTCGAAATTGAGGTCAAAATGACCAAAATGCCCCTGATAACAAGACTATGGCCTTGAAACCAGGGTTTTCTGAAATAAATTTTGCAAAAATAGAAAATGTGAAATGCAAATGATATTAAAATTAACTCTAATATGATTTTATATGCTTATTTACATGATAAAAACCCAAAAATGGCAAAATATCATAAAATATCAAATTTAACTTGATTTTCGCTTGATTTTCACCTCTGGATTTAAAAATAAACTAACATATAAAGCAAATAAACTTGAATTGAGCCGAATTTGGCATGGAAACCTATACTAACTCTAAAAACAGAATGGAATTAGAAAATCTATTTTTTTGTATTTTCTTAATATGGAAAATAGCTAAAAGTCCTAAAAATCAAGATTTTGCCTAAAAAGTTGATTCTATATTGGATTTCGGATATCAAACTTCCATAAAAAAATTCCAAATTTTATTGAGTGATAGAGGACAGTAAGGCAAGAATTTTTTCATTTACAAATTCTGGTTTTGACCTATGGTCGAAGCTGGACAGCTCCGGCAAGTCGGATCAGAATCTGGCGACTTTAGGATTTAGAGCAAACAGACAGGTTTCAGAAAAAAAGTATGAAAAAATAGCATACAGATGAAAAAATGAATAAAATTGTGGGAACATGTCCCTGACAAATAGTGTAAAATTTTCTTTTTTTACAGCATTGGGATTCAGTTTATGGTTTGGGCTGTGGCAGAGGATTATCAGAGGTTTGAATCTCTGAATTTCTCTGGCATGAGAATCTGTCAGACAGAAAAGATAATTTTGAGAAAAATACTTGGACAAACCCAAAAAATTCCAACTTTTGGGAAATGACAGAGAGATGGGTCAGGAACAACTTTCATGTTAAAAGTTTTGACAAAGAACTTATGGATTGAACGGACAGAGCACATTAGGGTCAGTCTATACCCGGAGAAAGAGAAAGTGAGATTTTCTTAAAGGTCTTGGAAAATTGATTTTTAGCAGAGATCAAAACTACTTGGAAAAAGCTAAAAATTTACAAGAAAGTAGTAGGTTCCTACAGAATATCATGGTATTTTTTTTGAGGGAAATTAGGATCATCCATCTAGGAGATGTCTGAAGCTTTTGTCTGCTAAAACAACAATTGAACTTTCTGGAAAAGCAAAATCCTAGTTTGGGATTTGATTTGTTTGAGAAGGTTCCGAAACCCAAATTGATCGAAAATTTTGGCAGGATATCTCAGACAACAAAGCATAATCACCATAAGATTTTCAATATTTATAGACAAGAAATTAAATATGAAGTAATAACTGGACTGGACGCCTAGGACTGAAACATGATAAATTGAACTAAGTAACAGAAAATAAAGAAATAAGATTACGTGTAATACTTAAAACATGAAATTTATTTAAAATTAGGATTAAAACAGAAAAACTCATAGGGACATGACTTTTTTGTGTTTTTGTCAGCTATTGAAGTGAGAAACTTCATCCATGGAATGGATGAAAATCTCACTTGATAGCCTTGTTATGACAAAGAAGAAAGAAAAAGAAACAAACAAATGTGAAATTTTAATAAGTAAAAAGGGATCTCACCTTAGGTCCTTCTTGAAATAAGTTTCACCCGTGGAGATGGTTGCTACAACTTGAGGAGGATGTTGTTGTGCCAAGGGAGGGGCTGAGACTGGTGGAGCTAAAGCCTTACAGAAGCTTGCTGGAGCTGCAATTGATGGAGTTGTGGAGGGTGGCTGGCTGGTAGTGACGGCTGCTGTAATGGTGATGCTGGAGCTGATTGATGCTGCTGGAAGGCAAGAGTGGAGGAGGCTGCTGATGGAGGTGGTCGGCTTGTACAATTGGAGCTAATTGATGCTGCAAGGAGGTGAAGAAGTTGGCAGCATCGGTTGAAGTGTTTCAAGGTGGAAGGAGGTAGATGCTCTTGCTTGGCTGGAATGGCTGCCAAGATGATGATGGTGTTGCTGCTTTGGAGGTGGCTGCTGAAGGTTATGGTGGCTTGGAAGGGAGGCTGCCTTGGCTGGATGCTTTGAAGAGAAAGGTTGTTGTAGATATGTGAGAGAGGAGGGAGAGAAAAGGGTGAAAAGGGGTGCAGCCGTGAAAGCCCACCTTTTATTTTTTTTTGGTGTTGGACTTAGGGACTAATAAACTTTTTCCCTAAGTTTTTAATAGAAGCAAGTTTAATGAGAAGGAAAGCAAAGGTTTACGTGAATGTGCTGGAGAATAGGGAAAGGAAGGAAGGGAAGGAAAGAAAGGGAAAAGAAGAAAGGAAAGAGAAGGAAGAAGAGAAAAGGAAAGAAAAGGGGAAGAAAGAAGAGGGAAAGGAAGAGAAGAAGTGGGCTGGAGAGGTCTACGTGAATCGGAAAGGAGAAGGAAAAAAAGAAGAAGAAAAAAAAGAAAAGGAAAAGAAAAGGAAAGGAAAAAGAAGAAGAAAAGGAAGAAAGAAAGAAAAGAGGAAAGAAGAAAGGAAAGGAGAGGAAGAAAGAAAAGAAAGAAGAGGAAGGGAGAGGGGCTGGTCGACCTCTCTTGTGGGTCCCGCCTCTAAAAAAAATGAATAATAAAATAAATAAAAAGAAAATGATAAAATAAATAAAAGGAAATATTTATTATTATTTTTTCTTTTAAATAAAGTGCAAGTAGATAAGCCATCTCAGAGTGGGCTCTCTTTCCAAATTTGAATTTCATTTTCAAAATTATACAGTGAAATGGTCTTTTTAGAAAGATTTCTGACGAAATGAGCTATTTTTGGCAGTTTTTGAAACGAGCTCAGAATTTGAAGTTCAATACCCCGTTGCGAAGCAAATCCAATATAGAATTTGAAAATTTGAGTTTGAAAGAAATCCAAATTATTTTTCTCGAGAAAATATTTTTAAATTTAGACTTCCAGGGTTAAAAATGTCAATTTTGGAAACCCAGGGTTTGAAATTGTTTTTTGAAAACTTTTAAAACTCAATATGGATTAGAATTTATAAAACTGGAGTTCTGGACTTCGAAAATAAAATGAAATGTGATGAAATGTTATGAAATGTTATGAAATACTGAGAAATGATATGAAATGATGAGAAATGACATGAAATGCTATGCGAAATGCAAACCCTGAATAAAGAATTTTGGATGTTAGACCCCGATTGACACTTGTACCAGTTCAAAAAGTGTTAAAAATGATAAAATTTGCAAACTGATTCAATAAATGGTTTTCGGATTCTACCGAGCTAGAGTGACACTGAAAATTGGGATTTGATCTGGATTGAACTGAAATGAACTGGATTGAGTTGGGTTTTAGAGTTTCAGAACTCAACTAGACTGACAAGGTACTGACTCAACTGAACTCCTTGACTGAATTATCAAGAAAAGTTGTCATTTTTAGAGAAATGGTACGGAATGGTCACTAGAGTGAAGTGAATTACAAATCTGAGCTGGGTTTGAGAACAAAGGTCAGTAATACTGAGATGAAGTAGAATCAAAGCTCGAACACTAGCTCAACTGACTGAACTCAGTTCAATTTCAGCTGAAAGAGCTGAAACAGGCTAAAATGGGCTCCTAGACACTTGAAAATGGTTTTGAACTAAAACTGGAGCACTTGAACTCCTAGTGAGCTCAGGCTAGACTCTGGGGAATATGACTGACTGGAAATGACTGACTCAGAGACAATTGGCTTGGATTTGAGTGAGAAATGAGCTCATTTCTGTAGAAATGATCCCATTTTGGCAGGAATGGTCAGAAATAAAAATGGCCTTCTCACTGTGAGCTCATGTGACCTTGAAGTGACTGATATCCTAACTGTTTTGAACTGACCCATGAGCTTGGTTGACTCTGACTGACTGGGATCCGAGATGACCTAGGGGTAAAATGGTAATTTTTCTATAAAAGTGGGTAAAACTATAGTTTTCTGACACAAACTGGAGGTTTGACTCCTACACTGACCTAACAGGGTTGGCATTGCACAAGGAGTATGTTTGAAATGGGTTGAGGAAAATTTGGGGTGTTTACAGATGCCCCTCTTTGCTGCTAAGCTGGATTAGGGCCGAGCTTAGTGGCAAAGAAAAACACACCAAATTTGGGCTATAAAAATGCCCCAGTTAGAAGGATCTGACTGGATATGAAGAGATTAGCCCTGATGAAAATGGTAGATATGAAATGGAGAATGAAAAAGAAAATTTTACTTCAAAAAGAAGTGAGATTCAGGTTTTGCCCTTAACCTAGATGGGACGGGAAATACCTCGCATAGAAACGAAGCTCAGGTTTGACCCTTAAATTGACCGAGAAATGAAATACCTCATCAAAATGAGGCTCAGGTTTAACCCTTAACCTGACTGGGAATGAAAATGATGGGATTCTCGAAAGAAGAACCCATGATGGAACCTTCGGACTTCCGCACAATGAATCCGATAGGAGTTTTGCAAAAGGATGAATTTGGGGTCCCTAAAGCTTGAAAAGGGGTTTGATTTTGGATGCCTCATTGCTAAGACTAAATAGCTTTTGAAATTGATGACCTTTTGCGAGAAAATGATTGGTTGCTTAACCTCAAGCCGAAATTGGACTGTCTATGGTGGAACAATGGGGACACAGGGAAGTGTGCGAATCTGAGAGATCATGCGCTCATATTATACCAAAGAAGTGATGGAATCTTGAAAACTCCTGTTATCAAGTCGTAAAAGGGATAACAAATGGTGTCAGAATGCGCCAAAGTTGAACCTCAAGCTCTCGCTTCATGCTAGGATATCTAGAAAATGTTGCCAAAATGTTGAAAATTATTGTTGATTCAAAATGATTGAAAGTGATGCACATTGTTTTGAAAGTGTTCCCTCTTTTCTACCTGAAGTATTACCTCCAACTAGGCTTGACTTCGTAGAATCAAGATTCGAATTCAAATTGCTTACAATTGACTTTCTTTCAAGGAAGCTATCAATTTCCTTGATATGAAGAGAAAAGAAAGTATTCTTAATATTGTGAAAACCATTGGTGAAAGAATATTGATAATAGAATTTCATAAAATTTAAAGAGGATTCTTGACAGATTTGGCAGTTTGATATCCTGGGATTCTTTTCTCATGATGATCTTTCTACCCTCTTTTTTTTTTTATTGGCAGAATTAGAGCTCTCTTGTTTTTTTGGGGATTACATCATCCTTCATTTTGGAGATGTCCTGACATTTCTCTCTTCTTTTTTTTGGAAGGGTACGTCACAAACTCCTTCATCTTGGAGATGCTCTAATCTTTCTTCTCTTGCATGGATTATATTGATGGTTATTGGCTCTTTGGTTAGGAATCTCTTGATGATAGCAGAAATTAAATATCTTTTAGGGTTTGTTAGGAGGTTCATTGCAGTTGCCTTCATCTTGACGGTGATCTGAACTTTCCCTGGAAGGATCCATCACAAACTCCTTTATCTTGGAGATGATCAAAATCTTCTTTGGCCTCGGAGGTCTAACTCGCATAATTTGTCTTCATCTTGATGACAATTGTGAGATCCCTTTTGCATATATTTAATTGCAGCTTAGGTGATTGAAGAGATATGGAAATTGAATGAAATTTTCTGTATCACCCAAGATATTTCGATTGCCTTATTTTTCAAGAATGATCTTTAAAAATGTGCCATTGACTGCGATCAATATCGATCACTTATGACCTTGCAACAACATTGAATTTTCTTTGTTGTCCATATTGAGGATTTATCCTTCATCCTTTTAGTTGTTCAATAGAAAGGATTTGAATTTTTAATCCTTCTTCGCAAAAGCTTTGTCCTTTCGGAAGTAATACTGAAGGTATTCTGAGGTAAAGATTTTATGCAATAAAGATTTTGAAATCAACAAGTATTTAATGACAAATTGGCAAAATATTCTTGAAATCTTTGGTGAAAGAAATTGCTTGAGGTCTAATTGACACATCCATGACTAAATTGAGTACTGAAAAGACTCAGTAAAAGATCAACTCGAAAGTTGGGTTTTGTTTTGACTTACCAGCTCGAAAGCAGGATTTTTGTTTTGACTTACTAGCTCGAAAGTAGGATTTGTTGACCGACCAGCTCGAAAGCAGGATTTGGGTTGACCGACCAGCTCAGAAGCAGGATTTGTTGACCGACCAGCTCGAAAGCAGGATTTGGGTTGACCGACCAGCTCGAAAGCAGGATTTTGAGTTTGACCGACCAGCTCGAAAGCAGGATTTGTTGACCGACCAGCTCGAAAGCAGGATTTTGAGTTTGACCAACCAGATCGAAAGCAGGATTTGTTGACCGACCAGCTCGAAAGCAGGATTTTGAGTTTGACCGACCAGCTCGAAAGCAAAATATGTTGACCGACCAGCTCAAAAGCAGGATTTGTTGACCGACCAGCTCAAAAGCAGGATTTGGGGTTACCGACCAGCTCGAAAGCAAGATTTGTTGACCGACCAGCTCAAAAGCAGGATTTGGTTGAAAGATTGAATTTGATGATTTGAAATTGATTGACATTGATGAAGTTGTAACCCGAAGGCTTGGAAAGTGATAGATATTGATAAAGTTGTAACCCGAAGGTAGGAAAACAACTGATGTTGGTAAGATTGTAACCTGAAGGCTTGAATTTGAGAATCTGGTAAAGTGGGCGACCTAGAGGCCTGATTGACAAAATTGGATGACTCGAAGGTTGAAATTGAGAATTAAATGACCCAAAGGTCAAAATTGGGAATCGAATGACACAAAGGGTCGAAATGGAAAATCAAAGATCAAAATTTGAGGAATTGAATTACCCGAAGGTCGAAGTTGAGAATTTGAATGACCCGAAGGTCGAAATTGGAAATTGAGTGACCCGAAGGTTGAAATAGAGAATTGGGTGACCCAAAGGTCAGAATTGGAAGTTGGAAATTGGATGTTGAAAATTGGAAATTGGATGTTGAAAATTGGAAATTGGAAATTGGAAATTGGAAATTGGAAATTGGAAATTGGAAATTGGAAATTCGAAACTGGAAATTAGAAATTAGAAATTAGGTGACTCGAAGGTCGAAGTTGACATAATTGATTTTGAACTTGAATTCTGATGGAAGGTCAGCACGAAGATGGCACCTAAGAGATCGACAAATGCGACCAATGGGCAAAGCATCGAGTTTTTGAAAATATATCACTATGGACATTGGATTTTAAAAATGTGCCAGCGCGAGCACTAGATTTTGGAAATGTATTAGTGTAAAAATTGAATTGTAAAAATGAACCAGTATAAGCACTGGATTTTGAAAATCACCTAGTATTTGAAATTTGAACTTTTTTTCTTGGAAAGAGACCGGCACTCTCGAGATATTTGGGAATGGTGATGAGAATGATTGTCGGGGTCTCAGGATTATCCATTATGCTGAATGGGTAGCTCAAGTTTATCCCTTAACCTGAAGGGGAAAATGAATTTGATGCAAATGGATGAAAATGAATGCATGTGAATGCAAATGAATGCAGATGTATGCAAATGAATGCAAAATGATGTAAATGGATGTACATGCATGCAAAATGAGAGATTTGTTTGATCCTGCCTGCATACAGGATGTTTTGAAGATAATTTTTAAAATAATGCCCTAGTGTAATAGGGGAAACAAATTTTGGATAAAAGGAAGATAATTGACAAAGCGACTGGCTTTTTTATTGATTAGAGAGACACCCTGAGAGAGGTCATTCCTTATATGAGACGTTTTGCAGAGAAGAAGAACAACCTTATGAGAAAAAATAATAATTTTATTAATGCATTGAAGGAAAGATGAAAAATCAAGGAAAGATAAATGGGATTGCATTATCCCTTCAAAAGATGCTAGCGTTGTTAGCTTCTTGAATGATTAAGGAAAGATCTCAGTCAAGATGACTAGCCCTCCTTTTTATCTTCAACGAGGAGATTCTTATCAATGCAGTCTTGAATGATATTCTTGAAGATGAAACAATGCTCGGTATCGTGACCCATACTGCCCGATGAAATTTGCAGAACTGGTCCATGAATCTTCACATGATTGTAGGAGGATTTGTGACTCTCGGGAGTTTTACCAATTCTTTGGCCAACATATATTCAAGGATTTCATCGAGAGACTGCTCGAGAGGAGTAAACTGGTGATCGTAACCCCAACCGTCCCGCTTTATCTTTTCTTTCTGTTGACTCAATTTTCCACTCTGCTTTGAAGATTTCTCTTTCTGACTTGTATGATTGCCTTTGTTATCTTTGCAATCATCGCGGTTGGCATTGACGAAGAAGGTGAAATTCGTCTTCTTTTTTTGAATCTTGATTATTCCTGACGGGGGTGATGCCCTTGTAGAGGTCTTTGCTCATGAAGACCTTCTTGTCCTTGTCGCAGGCTTGCAGATCACGAACTATCCTGACCATATCTCTGAATTGTGGTTGGTCAGAATCATTGACGATTGTTCTTTGAACTTATGGGTTGACCCCTGCCCCTGAGTAGTTTTGCAGAGTACCTACTGAGTTTCAATTTCTCCATCTGTGTCTTCCACTGATTCTTCCTCATCAGTTGTATAAGCATTCTAAACAGGCTTCTTGGCTACCTTCAAAACTTTCTTGACCACCCGGCCTTTTGCCTTCTTCTTGACTTAGGTCTGCTCTGTACTGGCTTTAACTTGTTCTGTCAGCATCTTGGTCATCATCTTTTTAAACATGGCATACATCTGAGGATCAATGCCATCTTCTTACTGACCCTGACTTTTGACTGATCAGGGTGAGTCCATTTCTTCTTTTGAAGCTGTTGAATATGCAATGCCTTCGACTAGTGCAGTTTTCTTTCCTGACCTCGTCTGAACCATTTAAATATCGTGAATGCTCTCTGCAAGGCAAAGTTGATGGTTAGGCTTTTGAGAGAGATTTTTGATTGAAATAGAATATTTGTTGAGAATTTTGGTAGACAATTGAAAGAATATCCCATCACTAGGGATTGAGTCGTCACTGGGATTACGACAATTACGTTGCCATTCCTTTACAAAGAAAATAAACAACTAAAAATTATGCCTTGTTACCTAGGCGAGGTCGTCAAACCAAGAATTAAGAATTTGAAAGATTTTTTATTCATTGAAGGGAAAACATGATTGTATCAATAATAAACTTGAGAAAGAGGGGGCGAACAGACAATTTGCCACCACTCTTTATAATCAGTAAAGACACGAGGACCGGGAAAAAGTGGAAGAGTAACAAAAGAGTCCCAACCATATCTGGCAGAATGGTATGTTCCGGACCACCGTGATGATGTAAGGTTGAATTCTGGCACAACTCCTGATAGCATTTGAATCTCTATGCGCTTCTGTCTCTGAGAAAACTGTCGGACACACCGCTCTGGATGATAATAAGCACAGAAAAAAGGACCCAGTAGCTTGAATCTCTTGCCATATGCATAGGTGTATCTGGGAGGTGAAAGCTCTCGATCGAAGTAGTCCCACACCACTTCTTCTTGTAGATGATCAATCAGGAACCGGTACCGCGCAACTGGAAGGAGCTCTTTGTCGTTGTATCTGAACGAACTAGCTCTGGTCGGCACATGCTGGAGGAACCAGGACTGAAGTGCATAGGTACATCCCTCAACTAAGATGGACTCTCCAAGTGTGAAGCGAGTCAATCCTTTGTGTAGAAAAGCAAGTGCGACCATGGCTATCGAGAGACCAGCCTGTCGACTTCCCCATCTTCTCAGAAGTTGCACTATTCTGACATCCACATAATTATGTCCGTCTGGAAAGAAAGTGAGTCCCACAGTGCACAAAACCATCGCATGTTGAATTCTCTCTCGAGCTGTCCTGGATAACGAACTGACTTCTGCGAATGCCCCATACTGTCGGTAGATCTCGATCAGGCTCACATTTTCATTCCCATTTTCTTCAATCAGTGGCCAAGACTTACGCCCTGTCATGCGAGCTACATCATCTTTAGGGTCCAGACCCTTGACATTGATAAAAAATTGTTGCTCCAATGGATCTCCAGGCTAACCGGCTGGCTCGGGCAATCCCATGATCTCTGAATGGAAGTAGGAAAAAATTGTGTTCTATCCTAAATGCACAAAGAATTCAGGCATGTGCTTATGAGATTTTGGAAAATGGAAGTAGGAAAACATGATGTATGCTTGGAAAATATTTGGAGTTGAAAGATATTTCTCAAGGAAAGTCAATTTCTCAGGAAACTCAGATGAAAAAGGATTTTTGAAATCAGGGAAAAGTTCATAAAGATGTGGGAAAATCAGAAATAGTTGAAAATCTTGGGAAAATAGAAGTGATTCTTGAGAAAAAGGTGAACATTTGAAAAAGGGAAACACTTCTCAGGAAAACTCGGACTTTGAGAATTTTCTTAGGAAAATGATGGAAAAATTATAAGAAAACTCATTGGAGAAGAAAACTGAACTTGGGAAATTGAAATCCTGGGAATTTTAGCCTTAAAACCCTTGAAAATTCGATTTTTTTGACTATTGAGAAAGATTGGAAAACTCTTTTTGAAAATCTTAAGAGAACAACATTTTCCCGGGAAAATCGAGGGAAAACTTTGATTTTGGAAATCCAACTTAGAAGTTTCTTGAGAGACTGGTTTCCATGGAAAACTGTGAAAACTTAACTTGGGAAAATCGATTTTGGAAAAATCCTCAGAGTTTCTTAAGAAATCGATTTCTTGAGAATGAAATTTTCTTGTGAAAATCCTGAGAAAACCAATGATTTCATGATGCAAATGATATGAGTGAATGAATGCACTTTGAAAGATTTTCTAAGAAATTTGTTGGAAAATGTGTATTAAGTCAAAATAAATCCTTCACATATCCTGACTGTGGCCATGAATATGTTCAAAGTTTAATTGATTTAATGCACAATACTTTGAAAATATTAGAAATATAATGTGCATTTTAAGATAGCCTACGAGTGTAGGCTCAATGTGACTAGTAGAAAGATAATGGATCTGGGTCTCGTCCATATTCCGACTAGGGCCGTAAATATGGACTCCACCGAGTTCATCAACTCCCTAAGAGTTGGTGCACGTGCCATTTGTGTACATCCATGGTGCTTTTGAAATAAAATACATGAATCATAGAAACAGGATATTGCATAAATTCAAACTATATGATATGCATCCTAGTCTAAGCAGGAAATTAAATCTCTTATTCCAAATTTTACATTATTACATCACTAAATAAATGAAATGAAAGAAATTTGCAGACTTCAGCTCCTTCCTTTGAATATCCCTGCCAAACTTGAAATGGGGTTAGCTCAAATATGTGGGTTTTTCCAAGATTTTCCAATAATATTATGAAATTATTGGATTTAATTGGATATAAACCCTATTCTCATGCTTCCTTGATATTTGAAATGATGAAAATGCAAGAAATTCAGTAGAAAATAGTTTGAAATTCGGAATTGGGGTCAAAATGACCAAAATACCCCTAATATTAAAGTTATACCTTTAAAATCAGGGTTTTTTGAAGGAAAATTTGGTAAAATTGAGATTTCGAAATTTAAATTGAATCAAATGATGATGAAATGCAGTATGAGGCATTATGACATTGCTTCTAAACACATTAGGACTATAAAATCAGAATTTGGCATTTTGCAATTTATCCAAAATAACGAATTTCGCTTGTTTTTCGCTTGGATCAGGGTCCCGCGGGGCCCTGTTTTGATGATATGGCTAAATCAAGCCTCAAATGAATTAAAAATACACCAAATTCGGTATGGAGCATTTTCCTACTCTGATAAACAGCCTAGAATTCTAAAAACTACGAAATGATATGATTTGAATGCTAAAATTTGAAGAAAATACCAAAATGGACGAATTTCGCCTATGGACCCGAACCAAATGCAATGCTTAATATGATAATGCAAGATTTACACCATGAAAACTTATGATATTTTGCAGACTACTAAAGGACCCGAAATGGAACATTTGTGGTTTTTACAGCCTCGGTATTTGAGCCATGGTGAGCTCGATAACAGGGATTTGGTTCTGATGGATGTAAAAATTAACCTAATCTAATATAAAATGCTAAAAAAATAGAAAACAGTCATGGAAATTTCTGATATTTAACAGAGATACTCATGACACTTACATGGACAACTTTCATGTTCATGACTTTGGCATTTGATAAAAATAAACATGGATAAAAATATAAATTTTCATTCCTAAATTGACAGAACAGACAAATGTAGCAAAACAGGAGACTGACAAACAAAAATCCGAAACAGGTATCACAGCTGTTTTAAAAATCACAAGATTCTAGATGAAAATAGAGGACATATTGTGCATAACATTCACTTTTTACAGTTTTGGATTTGGAGCAACACCCAAAGAGAACCCATCGACCTAAGTCGATCCAAAGTCTCAGAAGCCCAAATCAGGCTCTGACACGTGTCCTGCACTCTCGGATTTTTGTCAGACATAAAAAAAATCATAAAAATCTGAGAACATCATGTTAAAAACTAGACATCCTTCCGAGTTCAGAACATCTTTTGGATAGAAAATCGGATCTCCCATGATGGAGATCTCGATTTTACAAGTCGGAAATAAAAATTTAAAATGCATCTCGACTAGTAAAACCCGACTCACATTTTTGAACGTTTACCACAGTAAACGAATTCAAATGCTTCCGAATTTTTGTCACATTTTTAAGGACACCTAAGGGCGCATTTCATGATTTTTGTGGATGTTTTAACAAAAATTACATGCATGAAATGACATGTGGACTGACTGACAAAAACAGAGAACTACTGAAACTTAGCAGAATTGAAATAAATGCTAAATTAATCCTAATTAATTCATGAAACATGCTAAATTAACAAAATAAAATGCAAATTAAATCTAGATAAATGCATGAATGTTAAAAATCATCAAGGAGGCATAATTGGATATTTTTATATATGTCGTTTTATGAGAATAGCTCAATCCATCCCTCGGATGAGCTCTTTCTTCAAACGACACGTGAATCGAATCATGATATGAAATCAAGAGGAAAAGAGGTGCACCTTGCTTCGTTATGCAGCTTTGAAACTCTTGAAAGGGATGTCTACCAAGGGCTTTGTTCGTCCTTCACTCCGGGCTACGGATGATTCACCAAGATCGACCCACTGCACCTTCTTCACTGAGCCCAAAGGGGGCGTGAATTCCAAGGTTCAAAAATTGGTTTCTGAAGAAAGTCTAGGTCGAATTTCAAAGTCCAAAAGGAGCCCTAAAAAAAAATGGTCTCCCTAGGCTGGGCGTGAACCCTTGTTTTTATAGATTTTTTCTGAAAATTTTGAATTTCAAACAGGCTCAATCTGAGCCCTCCATGTGGCGCCATCTCAGGGGGTGCTATTTTGATTTTTGAGAAAATAAAATAGGAAATTTGTGGGTGAGACACCTCAGCAGGATTTGAAAATTTTCAAAATTTGGGTCTGCTTGATTTTCTCTGCAGGAAGCTCCCAGATGGCGCCACCTCAGGGGGTGCTACCTGGGGTTTGAAATTCAAAATTTGGCTTTTGTAGGGATGCCTCAGGTGGCGCCACCTCATGGGGCTATTTTTATTAAAAGAATAAAATAAATAAAAGGAATGAAGCCAAGTGGGGCTCTGGATTGGCGCCACCTCAAAAGGTGTTATGAGGTGTAAAGTTGGAAACAATAGGAGCATGCCATGTGACATCACCTCTGGAGGCTCTTGACACATGTCAGAAGGATAGGAGTGGAAGAAGCAGATTATGCCACCTCAGAGGAATTCAAATTCTACTTTTCTGCAGGAAAGGAGAGACTGACATGCGGCATTTCCTCAGAGTGGATCCTACAATGCCATGTGGCAGGAGGGAGGAAAAGGAGGGCAAGGGACACGTGGCACCATCTCAACAAATGAATTTAGGAAGGAGACTTCAGGATTTGCGCCACCTCAGCCTGGAGTTTGAATATTTGAATTGTTGCTTTTTCTGAAGGAGGCAGAAAATGACATGTGTCCTCTACTTTTTCGGAGAAGAGCAGAGAATGACATGTGTCAGTCTGCTTTTTCTGAGAAGAGCAGAGAATGACATGTGTCATTTGCTTTTTCTAAGAAGAGCAGAGAATGACATGTGTCAGTCTGCTTTTTTTGAGAAGAGCAGAGAATGACATGTGTCATTTGCTTTTTCTAAGAAGAGCAGAGAATGACACGTGTCACCTGCTGCAGGAGAGAATACCTCAGATGGCACCACCTCAGAAGGAGACAACTCTACTTTTTCTGGAGGAAGCTAGGAGTGACACGTGTCTCCTACTTTTCTGAGAAAAGTAGGAAGAGACATGTGTCAGTCTACTTTTCTGAAAGAGGGAGAGGTTGACATGTGTCCCCTGCAGGAGACACTCTTCAAATGGCGCCACCTCAGAGGAGACAAGTTTTGCTTTTTCTGGACAGGACAACACATGACACTTTGCATCTCAGGGTGATCTATGGATTGACACATGGCGCATGGTGAAGATGGTGGATGCTGACACATGGCATGGAATGAAGAGGGGGTCTAATGACGTGTGGCGGCTTCTTAAGGTAGCCCCACACTGACACTTGGCAGATAGATGAGAGGAGAGAGAAAAGACAAGTGGCACCAATCCAGGGGACAAGGCTCCTATATTTTTGGGTCTTTCAAAATTCAAATTTTTCAAAAGAAAAGCCTGTGGACACCACCTCAATGTGGGTCCCACATTGCTTCTTTATTGAAATAAGAACAAGACAACAACCTCTTTTTGGAACTTTTGCCTTCTCCTTGCCAAAAGGATTGCCATCTTCATATTTCGTTCTCACCTTCTCCTTTCCAAGAGGATTTGCCGTCTTCATATTTCGCTTTCACCTTTTCCTGTCAAAAGGATTTGCCCTCTTCATCTTTCGCCTTGTCCAAAAAGATCACCTTGCTCCTGTTAAAAGGGTCACCTTATTCATCTTTCACACCATCGAAAGATTCGCCTCCTGTCACCTTATTCATCATTCATTTTGTCGAAAGAATTGTCTCACGTCTCCTTATTTTCCATCTCTCACATCCTCAGAAGAATTGCCTCATTCAGCTGAAGTATCTCTCATGTTCCATCACGGTTTCTCCATTCGAGAAATCCGTATGATCGTACCCACTCAGGTTAAGGGTCAAACATGTACTTTCTGCGAGAGGTCATTATTTTCAAAAGCTAGTTCTAGTCTCAGCAATGAGACACTCAAAATCATCCCTTTTTCAAGCTTTAGGGAACCCCATTTCCTCCTTTCGCAAACCCCTTTCGGATTTGTTCGTCCAAACTCTGAAAAGTCCCATCATGGTTTCTTCGTCTGAGGATTCCATTTGGTCGCTCCCTTCAGGTCAAGGGATAATCTTGAACCTCGTGCCACGAGGTATCTTCCTTTTTCAGGTTTGGGTTAAACTTGAGTCTCGTTCCAACTAGATTCCTTGTTGTGACGAGGTGTTTTTCTTCCAGTACCATCATGGTTCTTCCCATCGAGGAATCCATGCTTTGTATATCCATTCAGGATAGGATCCTATTCGAGCTCCATCTCATAAGGCATTTCTCAAAAAAGTCCCATCAAGGTCCACTCATATTCCTTTTCTCCATTCAGATCATCTTGATATATCTTTGTCCCATCCAGGTTAAGGGCTAAACCTGAGTCATTCCACATGGCTGATCTTGTCCCATCCATGAAACTTGATCAAACTTCTTATCTTTCATCAATTCAGGATCTTCGCCCAAAGTCCCATCACGATTTCCTCATTTCTGCTATTCAGTCATGTCATTTTTGAGGATCTCGTCTCCCCAAAGTCATTCAGGATAAGGTATTAGGCCTGAAATCATGTCTTTCCAAATAAATTCTTCCACACCCAGTTCAGATCTGCTGACTAGGGCATTTTCAAAATTTGGAGTGTTATCTTTGCCACTAAGCTGAGCTTTCAACCGGCTTAGTAGCAAAGAGGGGCATCTGTGAACACCCCAAAATTTTCAAAATCTTTTAAATATCCCCCTTTTGCCCCTGATTTCGTTTTCTGAGCAATTAAGTCACTTTTAAATCTAAATTCCAGTACATTTCTCAAATTTTACTGAAATTAAATTCATTTTATATGTCTAACTTGATTTTGGATCCGGATCCATTGTCCAAATCTAAATCTGAGTCTCGTTGTCCAGCTTTTAAATTAAAATTACAAAAAATACCAAAAACAGTTTTTAAATAGCTCGGACAAGTTCATCCGGTATCCGTTTGGATCCATCGTGTTATAGTCCTCGATTCGAGTTTCAAAACTCGAATATTTTCTCAAAACTCAGGTCCAAACCCATTTTCTTCCAAAAATTGCTCAGAAAACCTTTCCTTTGTAAATATTTTTGAAAAAATTTGCAAAATTATTTTTCCTTAGTTTTTAGAATTTCATTCCAAAGAAAAAAACACAAAAATAGTGAAATTCAAGAAAAGAACAAAAAAAATAATAAATAAATGAAGGAAATTGCAAAAAAATGGTTTTTAGAAACCCGTTTTTGGAGAAAAAAATTTAAGAGGCCCTTTTGTGAAAAAACTTTATCTTCAATGTTTAAGAGTCGAGTTAGGGTTTTTGAAACCCTAACTCTCGCCTTCTCCCATTCGCTTCCTCTCCATCTCTCACCGAAACCCCCTTCTTGAAGCCTCCAACCACCGCCCATCACCAACAACTTCATCTCCAGCCTCTCATCCCCCAACTGAATCCTCCTCCTCTCCCTTTAAGAGAAGCACACATGGGCCTCTTCATCCCATCTGTTATCACCCCTGCATCCCTCTCCCTTCGGGCGATCATTTCTCAAACTTTCCCCATTCTTCTTCTTTATTTCCTCCTTCCTTTTTTTTTAGTTCTCGATCTCATCCTCTTTTACTATTCCCCATCTTCTTCTCATTTCCCCTCTGTCGATTAAAGGAGTATTTGGCTCCCGGATGGTAGTTGAAGCTCTCTGGAGCCTCAGCAGGAGCACAGGACACCAAGGACCTTAGAAGATCGGTCGTAATATCCTGCAAAAGCCGGATCCTCCATTGATTCGCAAGAACCCTGCACGGAGTCAAGCAAGCCTGGTACTCTCCTCTCATCGGCTGAAGGAATCAGTCTTCCTCTTCTCATATCTTTGGGTTCTCCCAAATCAACTAACGGAGATCAATTATCCCTGTAAAATGGAATACGCGCCATTCTTTTACGGATAGAAGGTTTTCCCCAATCCCAGCAGATCCCAACAAAGCAAGGTAACAACTCCTCCCTCTGATCGTCGATCCGTAGAGGTTTTGGGTTTTGATTCTATCTTTGTATTTGTTCTACGTTTCCCCTTTGATTTTCTGATTTCCCCTTTATTTTTATTTTTCCGCTTTATTTCCATTAACACCATGGATGGCGCGGGTTTGTCTGTAACAATCCCGACGTATCCCCGTGCAACATTAATGGAATGATCCCATTCCAACACTCCCCTTTGTTTTCCTTTTCTTTCTCTGTTTTCATTGATAATTTATGTGGTTAGCATAACCCGAATGTGTAATCATTAGATGCTTCTTTCCTCACTTCTATTCTCTGTTTTTTTTTTTAGCAGATGGGTCTGTATGTTGATCATCTGTGGATGATCGGATTTCGACTCATCTTGATTATCTGCTAAATCTTCATATCTCTATTAGAGTGATCCATCGGTCTGGATGGACACAGAGACTTCAATCTCCTATTTTAAGCTCTTATCTAGCATTTTTTTTCTTCAATTATTAGTTTATGATTCAATTTCCTATTCCATGTCGGATAGCTAATTTATATAAACTTCCATCAAGAGTTTGATCTCCTGTAATAATCATCTTACATTTCATGTTTATAATTTCCTTTTTGGGTCCAGCATCTTATATTTTCTCAGATTTTGCGCTATTGATTTTGGGTCTTAACTGCAGCTATTTCCAATGGATGTCCACATTCCACCTAAAGGAATGTCAAATGCTAATAAGAAATTCTCGCATTATTGTGTTATCGTCGCATTATATCATGAATTTTCTTTGATATTGAATACCATCTAATGTTGCCATATCATTTGCTGAAGGCAACCTATTAACTAAGTTCACTTCAGGATGTTCATCTCACGGATGCGAGACATTCTTTAGCTAAAAGGATTTATACATGATTAAATGTTAAGATCAATGTGTTTTGCAAAAACCCATTTATTGTTTGCCAACGTTACCACCATGTGTGGTTATCAACTGGAAATTTTCAAAAAATTCCTAAGATTCTGAGGTCATCCATCTCATAATAGATGGCTGTTGCTGGGATTGAAAATATCCCCAGCAAACCTCCTTTCATTCTGAGGTACCTGCAATTACAGCTCGGAAGATCTAGAATTCGTTGGGCCTTTCTTTTCACGAGCATATGTGTACCTATATTTAAGGAAGAATAGAGGAGTACTGTCACATCTGGGTATTGATAACATTCATTGTAAATCCCAGCCCTGCAGCCTCTATTTGTCTTATGTTTTGTTTTGTGATGTTGGACCACCTTATGCCTTCATTTTGATTGTCGTGAGAACCTTGAGGCAGAAAAGAGACCTGGCGAGTTCGCTTTCAAGAAACCCCTGATTCGATCTATAGAAGAAATCAGGTTTGATCTTGCCCCCAATGTTTGAAATTATATTATGCTGGACAGTAATTGAAAAGATGGGAAAACAGTTCTACATGGGGAATTTCATGCTTCATCACAATGCTTTCACGCCTTGTTTTGTATATCAAGGTTTCATTTGTCCACCATTTCTGCAATACCCCCATCCTCAGGGATATCAGTGGATCCCCTTCTCTATAGGATCATCGGTTTGTGTGTTGCTTATTTCCACTTATTTAGTTTTCTGTTAATTAAGGGATTTAGTCATTAGTATTATGTCATTGGCTTCATTTGTTTGATGATCTAACATAGTATTATCAGTCACTGTTTGCTTTTTTTTTTTTATTATCATGTGGTTCATCTTTTGCCTTCCTGTGGTTCCTCCACTCGACCCTCCTAGGCATCATTTTTTTATATATATCTGATATTCGTATTCAGTATGATGTGTTACATCTGTTTTATTAGGATTCTCGGTTGCTCTGTGTGTTATTGTTCCATCGATTTGATTGATAGCCCCACTATCATTTGTAACCCACTCACATTATGTTTACATAACTTCCTCATGAATCGTCGTTTTCATTAAACTCCATGTGCATCATGAGTTTTCACTAATCTTCCACAGTGGCATTTATCCATATACCCACCTCTTCACATTTGACTCCTGTGCATCTCATTTCTTAGGTCTACCACTTCCGTATCTTACATTTTATTATATCATGTAATTGTATCTATGCAGGTTTCAATAAGCCTTCATATTTTCATCTCGTTGAAATTGCAACTATCATCTTATAGCATTGTTACGCTATTATCATATTTTGTTGCTGCACATCATATAGTCTTTGTATAAATGCCATATGACTTTGTAATATCTTCATTGCAGTTATTCAATTAGCATTTCATGCATCGTTTCCTGCCTACCCACGATAGTGTGTTATATTTGTTGTGCAATAAAATGCTCTATCATCATCTCACATGGTCTCTATAAGGGTAGAGACATTATTATTACTGAAGATCCATTGAATTTCATCACATTCAAGGGGTTTCATTACTCAGCCTTTTGCAGCAGTTAGTGATCTGAAATTCAGATCAGAGTGGCTCTGAGATTCGGCCTCTAACCATGGGTTCGCTGGATAGATGTAATTGACCTGGTTGTATGTTGCATTTGTTTCTGTTTCAGGTATTTCTCTTCTATCCAACATATTTCTCTTTATTTCATTAGATGTTATTTATATGTTCTGTATTTTTCGCAGCTCATCAATGGCATGTGGATCCTTTGCATCTTTCGTTTCCACCTTTATACAGTTATCATTTGTTGCCTACCCAGCACTTCACCATCCACCTGCAAACAATCCTATTTACCCATCATGATTCAATCCATGATAACATAGAACATTTCATAGGTACTGTGTGCACAAACCACACCCTCATTCATATCAGATGTTTGATTGCTTAGATGGCTGGAATTTTCCAGCCTGTTAAAGTACATCGATTACAACACCCCCAGTCACCATAGTAGCTCTTCGGTGAAGGCGGTCTTTACTGAAATTGAGTCGATACTATCAAGAAAAGGGTACGATGATTCATTTTTGCCAAGAAAGGAAGATCACTAACCTGATTTTACAAAAAGTTTGCTTCATTGTACACGATCACCTTGATTCGCTAGACAACTTGTTAGATTTCATCAAATTAGCAAAAGAAGCACAAACTAGGCAGTATCACTAAATTCATTTAAGTAATATGGATTGGAGACGACTTATTAGGCTGTTGTGCTATGGCTTATCAGTTTGAGAAGTTGAACTGCTAAGGGATTTCAATTCATTAAAATCAATTTATATTCAAAACTGAGAAGTCAATTTGTCCATATATGTCAGATATGGGCCACTGGTCATTCATAAGCATCACATACTCTCATATATGTCATCACCTTTTTGTCCATCTCATTTAAAGTTCATTTTCTTCACATTTACTATCCCACCTATATACTTATATATATATATACCTATATGTGTATAGATCTACGTATATATACATGCATGTACATATGCACATAGATATATATATATATTATTTTCATCTTTCCATACTTTTAGATTCTAAATATTTTGGCATATGAGCATTCTGTTTCTTTCATTAGCATCTTTGAAATCCATGCAATGTATGTAAATTCTCTTTCCTTTTCATACTAACCGAGTATTTTGCAGGGGAATACGTGGAAAAGGTCATTACTTGGAAATTGTAAATTCAATTTTATATGTTGTAATAGTTAGATCTTAAAGAGAATTTACGTTTCCTGTTTTAGATAGAATGAATGCGCATTATAAATATCATGAATCACTTGTTCTCATATTTTCTCCTTTATTTTCAAAAATTCACTAATGGGAACACGAATGGCACGTGCATCATTTCATAAGAGGTAATTAATCCTAAGTTAATGATTTACATCAATGGCCATAGTCAGGATGTAAACAAAACTTAAGATTTTTATCTTTTATAAAATAACACTGGATCCACACTGGACCTTTTTTAAAAAATCATCATATTTTCTTTAAATATTTTCCTCTTTTATCAGGGTTTAATGTAAAATTAATTCAATATATATACCAATGGCCATAGTCAGGGTATATTGAGAGTTAATTTCATTTTAATCTCTATAAAAGCACCAAAATATATTTTATGCTTTACTTGAATTGAAATATGATTATTATATAATACATTCAATGACCATAGTCAGGGATGTATTATATTTTCCATCTTATTTTAATTCATTTAAAGAATAAAATAGCTTTTCAAAATCCAATTTCAAGATTCTTTAAATTCATCTCATCATTTAGGATAGAACTGCATCATATTTTCAAAATTCCTTTTTCAAAACTCCAAGTGATGTAAATATCTTCTTCAATCAATCTTCAATTCTTGTAAAATCCAATTCATCTTTTCATTTTTCAATTCTATTTCATTTTCAGTCTCAAAGTTCAATTTAACTTTGAGATTCCAAATTCATTCTATATTCAAAATTCCATTTCCAAAATCAAGTCCAATTTCAAAGTTCAATCTAAACTTTGAGATTTCTGATCCATCTTCTGATTCAAAATTCAAATTCGAAGTCCAATTTGACTTTGAAATTCATTTGTATATCCCAAAAATTCAAATTCTAAATCAAACTTCAAAGTTCAATTTAACTTTGAAGTCACTTTCTGTTTCAAAATCAAGTTTAATGTTATCATCTTCAAAAAATTCAAAACCAAAGTTTGAGATTGATTCTGAATCTCAAAAACTTGATCCTTTTTAAAATTCAAATTCAATCTGGGTTTTTAAAACCCAGATCTATCTTCTTTGGACTTTCAAAGTCCAAATCCAAAGTTAGATCTTACTCTCAACTTGGATCCAGATTTCCAAGTACAATCTTCACTTTTTGGATCTCAGACTTCATATCCAAATCCATTTTTAGGGTCCAAAATCCAACTCCACCTTTTGGATCTCATGCTTCAGATCCAAATCCATCTTAGGGTTCGGAGTCCAACTCTATCCTTTGGATCTCAGACTTCAGATCCAAATCTATTTTAGAATCCAGAGTCCAACTCTATCTTGGATCTCAGATTTCAGATCCTAAAACCATTTTGAGATTCAAAATCCATCTTAGGATTCAGAACCCAATTCCATCTTGGATTCCAGATCTTGGATCCAGTTCTAGTTAGGATCTAGAATCCAATTCCATTCTCAAGTTTGGATTTCAAATCCAATTCCATTTTCAAATCTCGTCTGAACTTCCTAAATCCATTTCTATTTTTAATATCATTTGGATTTCTCAAATCCATCCTGATTTTAAATCTTAAATTCAATTTCATTTTAAATTTTACCTCTTCTCCTAAATCTAAGTTCAAAATCCATCTTTCGACTTTGAAATTTCCTTCCTTTTTCCCTTTTCAAATCTTTCTTTCCAAAATTCAAAGATTTATTTTCCCAACTTTGATCATTTCAAAGACTTAGAACTTCAAAATATCCTTCCTAATCTATCTCAAGTTCTAAGATCAGATTCTACCATTCAGAAACCATTTCTTCACTCCATTATCAAGTCCATCTCAGGACACTTGGAGATTTCCAAAACCATTTTTCTGAAAAGAGCATACATCTTTGCATTGCACAAGCATGACTCTGTGTGCATTTAGATATAGGATAAATTCTTAGATAATATTTAGGCAAAGCAAAAGGCATAAATTCGATCCTTGGTTCGATTACCCCTGGTAAAGACACCAGGAACGGTCGAACCTCGTACTGACAAGCGAATCCCGTCTCTCCATTTTCCCGGAAATATTTTCAAAACGGAGGCGAGTCATTTGCTAAATATTTTCAAATCGAGGTCAAGTGAGACCCCGCAAAAGAGTTCCTCTCTCTTTTCTTTCCTTTCTTTTCTCTTCTCTCTTTCTTTTCTGTCTTTATTTTCTTCCTTCAAAAAGGAGGAAATAAAGGATAAAAAGGAAAAGAGAAGGAAGAGAGAAAAACCACAAGAGAGAAAAATTTTTGTGATGATCACAGATGATTGGGATGATTAACTGCTATTTGGACTATTTCTTGGCTTTTATCTAAAAAAAAAAATAGAAGCACTTTCTTGACTGCAGAATTGCATTGAAATCAAGATATCTGGCATTCGCAACCTTCACATAACAATTGTGTTAACCTTTTTTTTTTATTATCATTGTACATATGTTTATCTCCATTCTGTTTAGGCATACACATATACACAGGTAATAGAGCCTTGTTATTTTTACCACCCCCCCATTATAGTTGGCTTAATTCAAATTCATCAGGTTCACTTGCACTACTCACTCCACACTTAACCCCCATAGTGTATGTATATCCCATTCATTGTATTTGTATTGGTGCACGTAGCAATAGCACATATATCACCCATTTACATCTTCCTTAAAGTCTGTGGCGTTTGTATAGCATATATATATCTGTGGCATCATTCTATGTGTTCTGGAGAAAAACTGGAGGAAGTGAGAAACATGCTATCAGATCGTGATATTGAATGCCAATCTCATTATCTTCATGTCATATGCATCAACAGGTACCACATCGCCCAACAGCATTGCATTTTCCTTCCCATGCCATGCTCACACATGCTGAGTCACTGGCATATATCTATTGGCACCTCTCTCATGTCTGCTGCCATATCCCAATCTGGGGAACAGAGTGTTTGCTTGGGCATGATATGCCTTTCATACTGCTAAATGTCATTGACCTTCAAACCAGAATCAAACATTAGATTGTAAGCAGTGGATGATGCATCTGCCCCGGGCAGCAATGCGATTACAAATTCATGGGCAAAGACTGTGGTTTATTGCTGCAGAAAGGATTTGAGGAACCTGTTAGGCTCGCTAGGCCCAATAGGACTAATCATTTCACTAGGGTAATGAGTTATAAAACCCTGAGGCTAGAAAATATAGTCATCAAACTTCCATTGTCAATCGGTTGCAGATTTGTTCTTAGGAAGTAATCAAGGATTTGAGGTAGTTACACAAAATATAGTGAGGTTAATTAGGTAAATCGGATCAACCACGGTCTCCTTAGGCTGTTCGGATAAGACATCACCCATCAACTTGGCAATCATATTTTCAGGTGATATCTTTGTCAATTCAAGTTGCCCTCCCATTTACTTGTTCCGCTTATTTTATGTTGGCATTCATTTGGCATTGGTCCAGCATTCTAGTATTATAAAAGGTCATTTATTAAGGTGTTTGTGATGAATAACATAGCATTGTCTTTTCCCCCAGCTATACATTCCTGGTTATCACAGACCAGCGACCTCCACGGTAGCATATTTATTACTTCATTTTCATTTAAATACCACTGAAGTCTCGTTGTTAACAGGTTTATTTTGTAGGTGAAATCTGCCTCTCCATACTCCGGCCTGATCAATCTACAGGTAAAGTCCTATGACCTTCTACTGATGTTTATATCCCATATCAAATTGAATGATCATATTTCAGTAGATCAGCCCATCGCATATAGGAATAGTCTGTCCAATTTAATATGCTTGGGTCTTATTTCATGTTATGTTTGTGCTTACCTGCAAGTTGTTAAAGGTTAAATTTCTGTTGCCAAAAGAACTTTGTGTGCTGTGTGCATTTGATGAAATATGTATATCCAACATATTCAAATCTCCAGTCTGGTTGACCGAATCCATTGAAAATGGAGATAGATGAATCTGAGTCATGTTTGAACCTATATAGCAAAAAAACCTGTGATATGCGTCATGACCAGATTTTGAATTTTCCCTCTTTACTGAGTTTTGCCATATTACTTCTGAATTTAGAGTCAAACTTTAAATACCAGGTAATTTAGGTATATTCCAAGTACTAGAGGGTGAGGCAAGGTGTGTTAGATAAACAGCTAATGCGGGTCAGCATGATGAATCGGTTATAGTAGGATGGGTAAAGTGATTAAATCTATGCAGGGTATGTTAATACACGGTGGCGGTTTTGATCTTTATGGGCTAAAATTAGTGGCAAGTCGGTGAATCTGCGCTAACCTGCTGATTAGTTTCAGTATATTGTCCCATGTTAGATACTAAGATGTTGGCACAATAAAATGTAAATGGCCATAAGAGTCTGTTGGCCATTCTGTACTGACAGTGCGTCAGCCTTCAGTAAGTTGGCATGCTCTGGAGTGTCGACTTTTGTACACTAATTACAGTGTCTATGATTGGATATTAGTTATTAGTTGGTTGTATTATCAAATGCTGTATAGCACTAGGTATTGACATGAATGGTACCACCAGTGGGTCCATTATATTCTGTTACCTGTTGTTACCTGATTCCCATACGATCAGCCATCGTCTACTGCTGAATCACCACAGTATCATTCACCACACCACCAATGGTGTATCCCACTGTGTCTTTCAATGATGCAGTCACTCATTACTAGATATATCAAATGCATTGTATTTTTCACATTATATCTCCACTCCATATCATTATCTCCCTCATCTATCATGCGTACATATAGGTATGAGAAATCCCATATTACCTATCACGCATATCTATTGATGGATACATATTGGGTTGGTGTTTTGTGTGTTTAGGCTTATATCTAGGTGACTGTGTCCTCATAGTCATTTTATTAAAGACATTTTCATATGCCCTTCCCTTAGAATTTGGGCATAACCATGTTCATTTCCTTCATTTAGGTATTTTCATGTATATATTCTTCACTAATATAGACGATCACTCTTGATCATATGTATATAGGTGTTGATAGCTAACTCAAGATTTTGCAGGAAATATGTGAGAAAATGTCATTACTTGGGGATTTGTATTTTCAATTTTAAGTGTTGTAATAATTAGATCTTAATAAGAAATTTACATTTTCCGCACTATATAGAATAAATGAGCATATAAATGTTATAAATCACTTGCTTCCATGTCATTTTTATCTCATTTCTAAAAGATCTCACAAATGGAAACACGAATGGCACATGCACCATTTCGTAAGAGGTAATTAATCCTAAGTTGATGATTTACATCAATGGCCATAGTCAGGATGTAAACAAAACTTAGGATTTTTATCTTTTATAAAATAACAATGGATCCACACTGGATCCTTTTCAAAACTCATCATATTTTCTTTAAATATTTTCCTCTTTTATCAGGGTTTAATTTAAAATTAATTTGATATATATACCAATGGCCATAGTCAGGGTATATTGAGAGTTAATTTCATTTTAAACTCTATAAAAACACCAAAAATGTATTTTATTCTTCACTTGAATTTAAATGTGGTTATTATATGATACATTCAATGACCATAGTCAAGGATGTATTATATCTTCAATCTTATTTTAATTCATTTAAAGAATGAAATAGCTTTTCAAAAATCCAATTTCAAATTCTTTAAATTCATTCATCATTTAGGATAGAATTGCATCATATTTTCAAAAATTTCCTTTCCAAAATTTCAAGTGATTATTTTCTTTATTTCTTAGATTAAGTCTTATTTATAGATTCAAATTCAATTCTATCTCATTTTCAAGATTCAAAATCGAATTCGAAGTCCAATTTGACTTTGAAACTCATTTGTATATCCCAAAAATTCAAATTCTAAATCAAGCTTCAAAGTTCAATCTTCTGTTTCAAAATCAAAGTTTAGTTTTTCTTCAAAACCCAAAATCAAAGTTTGAGATTGATTCTGAATCTCAAAACTTGATCCTTCTTAAAATTTAAATTCAATCTAGGTTTTTTTAAAAACCCAGATCCATCTTTTTGGACCTTCAAAGTCCAAATCCAAAGTTAGAACCCAATTCTACTTTGGATCTCAGACTTCAGATCCAAATCCATTTTAAGATCCAGAACCCAATTCTACTTTGGATCTCAGACTTTTAGATCCAAATCCATTTTAAGATCTAGAACCCACTTCTACTTTGGATCTCAGACTTTAGATCCAATTCTATTTTAGGATCCAAAACCCAGTTCCACTTTGGATCTCAGACTTCAAATCCAAATTCCATTTTAGGATCTAGAACCCAGTTCCACTTTGGATCTCAGACTTCAGATCCAAAATCCATCTTAGGGTTCAGAGTCCAACTCTATCTTTTCAGATTTCAGATCCTAAATCCATTTTAAGATCCAAAATTCATTTTAAGATTCAGAATCCAATTCCATCTTAGATTCCAGATCTTGGATCCATAATCCAATTCCATTCTCAATTCTAGATTTCAAATCAAAATCTATCTTGATTTCCGGATTTTAAATCCAATTCCACTTTCAAATCCCATCTAGACTTCTTGAATCTATTTCTATTTTTAAATTCCATTTGGATTGCTCAAGTCCAAGTTCCATCCTGATTTCAAACTTTAAATCTAGAATTCAATATCACTTCAAATTTCATCTCTTTCTCTTAAATCCAAGTTTAAAAATTCAAATTCAAAGTCCACTTCTGACTTTAAAGCTTCATTTCCTTTTCATTCATCTTCCAATATTTTTTTTCAAATTCAAAAAGTTATTTTCCCAACTCTGATTATTTCAAAGACTTAGAATTTCTCTGATCTATCTCAAGTTCTAAGTTAAGATTTTACCATTCAGAAACCATTTCTTCACTCCATTATCAAGTTCATCTCAGAACACTTGGAAATTTTCAAAACATCTTTCAAAAGAGCATACATCCTTGCATTGCACGAGCATGATTCTTCGTGCATTTAGACTTAGAATAAATTCTTAGATAATATTTAGGCAAAGCAAAAGGCATAAATTCGATCCTTGGTTCGATTACCCCTGGTAAAGGCGCCAGGAACGGTCGAACCTCGTACCGACGAGTGAATACCGTCTCTCCATTTTCCCGCAATATTTCAAAACGGAGATGAGTAATTTTCTAAATATTTTCAAATTAAGGTCAAGTGAGACCCCGCAGAAAATCTTCATCTCTCTCTTCTTTCTTTTCTTTTCTTTTCTCTTCTCTCTTCTTTTTCTGTCTTTTATTTTTCTCCCTTAAAAAAAAGAGGAAAATAAGGGTTTAGAAAGAAAAAGAGAAGAAAGAGAGGGAAACCATAAGAGAGGAAAAATTTTGCGATGATCACATGGATCCATTCCTTATCTGATAGAAGACATGATCTTTGGGAAAGGCAGATTCGAGGGAATTGGATGCCATTGAAATAATATTGGGGCAAAGAAGAATGAAGAAGATCAGATAGAATGCAAGACTTATGAATAGACTTGAAGAAAAGAGAATAGACATAAATCTCAGAAATTTTGAAAGATCAAGGGAATTTAGAAAAGGGATTTCCAGGGTTTTGAAGAAAATTTGATACAAAAGAGAAAAAGAATATAGATAGCGAAAAAATATACATCTGGGTTTCTGAAAATAAGGGGAAATTTTGAATAATATACCCAGGGTTTGGAAAAGGTTTGATATATATAGGAGAACACCAGAAAACATCGCATAATCATAGCTGCACAAACAAGGATGCACATACAACATTCTCTAAAGGCTGACTCTAAATGCAATATTTGAAATGGCTTGTAGGACCTTAATCCTAACTTTATGATTCAGATCATCTGATTCCAATCAAGGTACGCCGATATACCCAAGCCAAAGCTCAAAGTACGTGGCATATAAAATATTTCTCTGGTTCTAAGGTAATGGCTCCCGACATCCTTGAGCACCTACCGATATACCTCGGACTATGGCCCTTAGGTACGTGGTAGAGGGGTGTTAACCCAAATAAGTGGTTCAGTTGTGAGGCTCTCTTCTGAACTATGGTTCAGTGAGAAAACCCAACAACGTGAAGACCGGGACAATATAGGTAGGGATGTTTTTGAAAACATGTTCAACATGCAATAAATCAGATGGCTTTAATGCAAGCCCTAAAGAGATAGGTTTTTAAATGAAGAGAAGCATACACTTCCATACATTGTTTGCATTCAATCCCTAGAATTGAGGAGAGTTGTATTTTAGACCTAAGTCTAAGTGAGCATGGAATAATCTCCTCAATATGGTCCTACCAAGCCATACTTAAATCCTATATGCATTATGTAAGCTTTAGGATAGAGTCTAGGCTCCTAAGGTTTGCATGGAAATGAAGCTGACATTTGTAGAATAAAAACTTAGATGATATCAAAGCAAAGCAAAAAGACATAAATTCGATCGGACAGAGAGAGGTCCCATCACGGTCGCCAACTTCTATGATCATTGCAAAAAAAATTCTCTTGCATTCCTCTCTCTTTTCCTCCTCTTTTTCCTTTCTAACCTCTATTTCCCCTTTTTGAAGGGGAAAATAGAAGAGAGAAAAGAAAAGAGAAGAGAAAAGAAAAGAAAGAGAGAGTAACTCTTTTGCAAAGGTCTCATTTGACCTAAATTTTGAAAATGTTTTGAAATTACTTGCCTTCATTTTGAAAATTTTATGGAAAAATGGAGAGACAAGATTCGCTCGTCGGTACGAGGTTCGACCATTCCTGGCGCTTTTACCAGGGGTAATCGAACCAAAGATCGAATTTATGCCTTTTGCTTTGCCTAAATATTATCTAAAAATTTATTCTAAGTCTAAAATACACAATGAATCATGCTTGTGCGAATGCAAAGATGTATGCTCTTTTGAAAAATAATTTAGATTTTTTGGGGATTTTTTAAATGATTCTGAAATAAATTTGATAATGTAGTGAAGAAATTATTCAAAGAGTTGAAATTAATTAAAAAAAGTTAGATTTTGAATCTAACTTAGAATTTTAGGATAGATCTGGAAGAAGATTTGAAGTTTCAAGTCTTAGAATAATCAGAGACTTGAAAGTAAATCTAGAATTTGAAGAAGTGAAGGAAAATGGGAGATTTGAAACTGAGATAGAATTTTTGAAAAAAATAAATTTTCAAAGTCAGAATGAACTTTGAACTTGATTTTGAATCTAGAATTCGAATTTAAGATGGATTTTTTTTGAAAGGGAATTGAATTCTGGATTTAAAGTCCGAAACTAAAAATGGATCTTGGGTCTAGGTGGAATTTGAAAACAGAAATGGATTTGAAATCTGGATTTCAGGATGGATTTGAATCCAAAATCTGGAATCTTAAATAGAATTGGATCCGAAGTTTAGAATCCAAGATGGATTTGGATCCGAAATCTGGAATCCTAAAAGGAACTGGATTCGAAGTATGCAATCCAAGACGAAGTTGAATCAGGAATCTGGAATCCTAAATGGAATTGGATCCGAAGTCTAGAATCCAAGCTGAAATCAAATCCGAAAATCTAGAATCCTAAGTGAAACTGGATCCGAAGTCTGGAATCCAAGATGGAGTTGGATCCGAAGTCTGGAATCCAAGATGGGATTGAATCCAATAATCTGGAATCCTAAATGGAATTAGATCCGAAGTCTGGAATCCAAGGTGGATTTGGGTTCTAAATCTAGAACCCAAGATGAAATTGGATTTTGAAAATCCAAATGGGACTTTAAGGATGGATCTGGATTTTGGAAATCCAAATTTGAATTTAAAAGTGGGCTTTAAACTTAGAAAAATTGAATTTTGAGATTCAGAATCAATCTCAAAACCTCAATTTTGAATTGAGAATCAAGACTCAATCTTTAGACAGAACTTTCGAGATTTTGAAAATAAAGAATAAACTTGAGTTTTTTAAATCAGGAGATGAATCAGGAATTTCAAAATTGAACTTTGAAATTTGATCTGAAATGCCAAATTGAATTTGAAATTGAATCTTGGAAATGAAAATGAATTTGAATTTTTATAGTTGAATTGAACCTTGAAATTGGATTTAAATTGGACATTAAATTTGGAATATAGAAGTGAATTCGGATTTTCAAAGTCAAATGAGACTTTGAAATTGAATTTTTGAATTTTAAAATGAGATAGAAAGATGAATTGAAATAGAAATTGAAGATTGGTTTGAGAAATGAGGAAGATATTTGAAGGATTATCTCAAAATCACTTGGATTTTGAAAGAATTTTGAAAATACGATGTGATTCTATCCTAAATGATGAAATGAATTAAAGAAATTGAAATTGAGTTTTTGAAAATCTTATTTCATTCTTTAAATGAATTGAAATAAGATTGAAGATATAATACATTTCTGACTATGGTCATAAAATGTATTATATAATAATCATATTTAAATTCAAATGAAGAATAAAATACATTTTGGTGCCTTTATAGAGTTTAAAATGAAATTAATTCTCAATTATATCCTGACTATGGACATTGATATATATTTTGAATTAATTTTAAGTTAAGCTCTGATAAAGGAAGAAAATACTTAGAAAACATGATGATTTTTGAAAAAGATCCAGTGTGGATCCAATGTTATTCCATAAAAGATAAAAATCCTAAGTTTTGTTTACACTTTGACTATGGTCATTGATGCAAATCGTCAACTTAGGATTTAATTACCTTTTATTTGAATGGTGCATGTGCCATTCGTGTTCCCATTCGTGAATTTTTGAAATAAAAAGAGGAAAATGACATGAAACAAGCAATTCTAAAGAATATGCATGGTCTTATATTCTAATCTATGCTGAAAAGTAAATATTCTCATTATACTCAAGTTATTACATCATTTAAATCTAATTTGAAAATATTAAAGTCTCTAATCTAAGAAAAGAAATCCTGCAAAACAGAGTTAGCATAAAAAAATACATATCACAAGAGGTATCATATTTGAAGTTTAAGATGAAAATGGTGGGATGCTCCTGCCTATGTTTTAAGCTAATGAAATTCTAATGTTTCATAAATGAGAGTGCATTGAAGTGTATTGAAATGATGGAGCGAATACCTATAATGCCTATATGACACGTTATGAAAAATGCAAATGTAAGGATAATGTACATATGATATGCAGGGGAATATGCGGCAGGAGATGGGCTGGAGATGCAGCCAATGAGTGCTAAATGGTGCAGATATGAAGGATACTGAAGGTGAAAGTATGATGGAGGGTGTACCTCAGCTCCACATGGGATGCCCATGACTAATGAACATAAGATCATTTGTTAATAAACTGGAAAAATATTCAGTAGATGCATCGGGTGGCAAAACAGATATACAACTCTGGATGATGATATGGCAGGTGTTCGCAACTGGGCTATAAGGTCCAACCGGTAGATGGGTATTGCTTTGCTACAGTGTTTGCGGCATCACTGTAGCAATAGGGGAGATCCATAACATGTGCTGCTGCTGTGAATGGACAGCAGACAGATGATGGAATGACCTAACATGTGATCTTAAGGCGAGGTACATGAAGTAATGAAACAGGAGATTAAAAAAATGCATGAGGTTGCAGTAGGGAATGATAGATGTTATGCAAATACAGATGGTGTTATGGTGCAAAATGTGAGATGCTTGTATGGATGCCACCATCAACGCATCTAAACAGATACATTGAAGATGTGGCAAAGTGAATAGTAACTTATGTAGGAAATCAGTGGTCGGGTGGAGATGTGATGCTATAGGTGAAAGGGTGGAGTGCAGGAAAGTGTGGGAAGGGCGCTGGGATTGATTGAAGTGTGTGGAAGATGTTGTGTGTTGATATGCAGTAAAGTAGCTGATGGTGCCAATGGGTGCATCAGGTGGTAGACAGTGGAGATAGGAAAGCATCTAAAGGGTTTCAGCTACTAACATCTTTTGTGATATATTACAGTTTTTGTCAAAACTTCTTAACTTTAGGCTTCTCTTATGGAAAGGTGGTCGATTGGATAAGGTTGATGAATTGTCAAAGAAGAGCGAGTCCATCACACTCTTCCTGAAAAGAGGGTTCTGTGAACACCCCAAATTTTTAAAATTTTTGTAAATATTCTCTTTTTGCCCCTGACCCCCCATTTTCTGAGTAAATTGAGTCATTTTCACTTAAAATTCCAGTTTATTTCTTGAATTTACAGAAATCAAATCCATTTTCTATATCTGACTCAATTTTGGAACTGGATTCAGCATTAAAATCTAAATCTGAGCCTCGTTATCCAATTTTCAAATTAAAATTACAAAAATACTAAAATAATTTCTGAATGGCTTGGACAGTACATCCAGCATCCAGTTGGATTCGATGCTCTGTATTTCTCGATTCGAGGTTCAAACCTTGAATATTTCCTCAAAATCCGAATGTAAACCCGTTTTTTGAAGAAATATCCAAAAGATAACCCCAAACTCTCAGAAAAACCTTCTTTTGTAAATATTTTTAAATTTTTATAAATAGTTTAGAAATCCCACAGATTTTAGAGTTTTATTTCAAAAATACAAAAAAAATGCAGAAAATATGAAAAAAAATCGAATTGAAAATAAAAAATGCAAAAAAATGGTTTTAAAAACCCTTTTTTGAGAAAAACTTTTAGGAGGAGCCCTTTTATGGAAAATTTTGGGAAAAGCCTTCCAGGGCAAAACCCGCAGAAGCTTTTCGATACCCTACCCTCTCTCTCCATCTCTCTCGAGACAAGCTCTCTCTTCCTCTCTCCCTCTGGAGCTCTCACTCGATCAACCCTTCGATCACCTTCACCCGCCTTCCAACCCTCGATCCCTAACTGCCTTCCAGACTCTTCTTCCCCCCTCTATAAGAGGAGGCACAGGGGAAGGGGTGGAACAACCCGTTTTCACAATCTCACCCCTCTTCCCTGTAGGATCCGTCTTCATCATCACACCTTTCTTCACTTTCTCAATCTCCTTCTTCCCCATTTACTCTGACCGCCTCTTCATCCCAGCATCAGCGAGAAGAAAGGAAATCCTCTTTCGGATTTTAGAGTTGCAGAGAACCCTCTTCCCTCCTTTAGAAAAATCTTGCGGAACTACGATAAGCACCTATTCTTCCCCTTTGGGTTTTTGGTTTCCCCTTTTTTTTATTTTCGGTTTTTGGCCCCATTAACGAATCTCTGGTGGTGTTGAGTTGCTTGTGCAACGTCAACCCACCTCTGTGCAATAGTAACAGAACATTTGTTCCAACATTTCCCTTGATGCTTATTGAATTTCTCCTGGCTTCGATCAACTATAGGTTTATACCCCATTTTCCTATTCTCATTCCTGTCATTTTCTGGTTTCCTATCTGCAACCCCTGTTCGTTTTGATCATCGGTTGAATCTTAAACTTTTGTTCCCATCTGGAACAGTGGTTGAGCTGGATGGTCGTAATTTCCTTTTCTCACATCAGATTCCATTTCCTTCTCCTATTTCAGCTTTTGATTTCCTGTTTAAACTTTAAATATTGGTCGATATTTGACCCCTTGCTTTGATAGCAATCAATGGCATCTTATTTTCTTTTGTTTGAGATATTTCGCTTGTATGCATCATCACATACGGTTGTTTTGTGCATCACTCATCGTGATCATTTCATTTTCCTTTCAGTTGAGTTTATTTTATGTTTTGTTTTAACTTCTGCATTTTATTTTTGTATTTTGCCATCTATACTTTCTACGTGTTAGAATTGCATCATCGGTATTTCGATTTTAACGTTGTGAGGAAGTACCTTTTTCTAAAGCTTCATCATGAGCATATAGCCATCCACTGTTACTATTTGATCAAATATTGAGCCTGCAAGCTTTCTAGCTTCAGATCGGTGTTGATCGCTCACCTTTTCCCTTCTGTACCATTCGATTCATTTCATCAAATTGATTCTTTTCCTTAGTTACCATAGTTTTTCTGTTGTGATTTCTTCTTTTATTTCATTTGTTCGGAGGAATAATCGTTACAGCACGAGTTACCTGGGGCTACTCTGGTTAAGGCCCTCTGTGATCGGTTTGTTATAGTTTCATTGTTGCTTACAATACAATATCATCAACATTCTATAAGAATTCCAATGTCCATCATGACATGCTACAAGCGAATGTAGCTTTGGCTTGCTGAAAGCAAACCAAGTTCTGGTTTACCTCTTTAGAATTATTCTAGATCATCATCTATTAATGATTTAGAATTTCTCCTCTTCCATTTGATTTCATCATCCATCAACCTCTTATCATCATATTTGTGTTACCGTTGATACATTTTTTTTTGTTATAACGTTTAAGATTATACATCAGTTGATGAGTTGGTTTCATTTACAAATATCAGTTTGCTGCATCCTTTAAACGAGCATTGATGTTGATTATCAGTAATTCTTTAATTTATGTAATGAGCAATTCTGGATTATTTAAGGTTAAGTAGTGAAACCAGATCCTTATGAATCTCATCCTGGATGGTTGTTCGGTGGGAAGTCTACCTGTTCATTTTGGGAGATTCATTTGTCATCTCTCTCTTTGCTGAACCAAGGAACAGGATGATCCATGAAAATTGTGTTCCAGATTTCAAGGACGCCTATTATAACTATGATGATCATGTTCAGAATGACGTTCTAGAAATCGATGTTTGCCCATAGCTGGCGCTCAAATAGTGTTGATGTTCAGCAATGTGAAGCTAATCTGGTTTACTCTTGAAATCAGATTATAAGAGAAAGTGTTATGCCCTGTGGATCAGTATAAATACAGTCGTTCTATACATCATCGTCCCACCTTCAGCCACCACCTTCCTCCTTAGCAGCAACCAGTTCTATGGCAACGGAAAGTGACAATTTGTCTGAGAGAGATGACGCCCATTATGAGGATTCAGTTTCTAAAGATCAACAGATGGTTAATGAGAAATGAACAAATGTTAGAAATCAAATTGAGCAAAAGAGGAAGGACCAGTGGTTTCATTTGATTCCTATGCTTTTGTAGCTGTTTGTGCTCTTACGTGTGAACTGCATTTTGTTTCCTCTTGTTTTATGAAATGGCAGACCCTCCATCTCTAGAGGCCCGGCCATTGCCAAAGTCCATTGGGTCATCGGACGAATGGAGGTCATTGTCAACATGAATCATGAAAATATCTAAGGTTTGCACACCTTGACGAGGTGACTGAAAGGCTTGGTTAGACTCAACATAGATTGGTTTTTGCAGAGGTTCTCACAGAAATTCTCACCTCCAAACTTTGTTCATCCTGTGACAGGTTAATTCCTCCAAGGTTACCTTGCTGGAACGTAATGGATCCATAGATTTTCAGAAGGGTGACAACACAGGTACCTCTGAGACTGAAGATATCATGAGAAGATACTGTTTCTAGGGGGTCTGAATGCACTGGTAAAGCTACAAAGGCAAACCGCCACCAGGTGACACGGGTATCATCCTCTCTACCATTACTTGTGATTTTCTGCAAATAGCACTATTCACCTTCCATTCTTAACACTCTCATTGCCCCATAATATTCCATCATGTTGCAACTTAGACACCACTGTGCACCCATTCCACCATCTTTTCTATCTTGCATTTACCTTTTTTCGAGGTAGTTTTTCACTTTGGTTTCATTATGATTCTGTATAAGCATTAGTTGTTAAATTTTCTGCAGCTTTATTTATCCTGATTAACCTTTTTAACATTGTTTCATGTCATATATAGTTTTACTATTTGCCATACAGATGGAGTCTTGTAATCTATTGCATTTTCTCTGGGTTAGCAATACGTTAATAGCAATATCATATTCGTCATATACTGATTGTTGTAGTCATTTGGATTAATCTTTTAAGAGAATATGAAATTGACCTGTTAGAAAATGAGTTGAGGTCATTTGGCTCTGAAATTTACAGTATGGATATTTATCATGCAGCCACTCCATCTGTGGGCTGCCATTTCCAGACATAGCCAGTAAGCTCATTCAGGGAGCTTACCCATGATTTACACCCTGTCCGTGAGCATGTTTGATGAACCATATATGCATTCTTTATAGGAGGATGCCATAACGCAGCAAGCAAGTGGCTCTCCAATTCAAGTTACTGGATCTGGTATGCCTTTTCTGCAGTGGAAGGTCATGAGGGCCCTTATAAATGTCACCTTGACTGGGCCAAATGAAATTGCAAAGGGAGGTGGAGTCCATAAGCTATCAAAGGAAACAGTGCAAACAGATCCTTCCTTGATTCACGCTTTATGATAATCTGCTTTTGTCTTTTCCTATCTAAATTTTGAATTTTATCTCGAGGTGTCAGTTGTTATATTAGTAGGAATGCTTTACTCCGGTACAGAAAATCACTGTTGTGGATACATTAAATGCTTTTTCTAGTGTTGGGAGACAATGATGCAGTCAGTGCTTAAGCAATGGCAGAAAAGGGTGCCACAGATGCTCTCTTGTGGGCATTTCTCAGATCCCATCCATGTGAGGAAGAAACAGTAGGAATGTTGGAAGTCTCGTTGAACAACATCAGAGGCTGCAAAATCTATAGTTTCTCCATTAATACCTACACCTCACATCGCATTATCACTATCATTTCCCATAACATCTTCACATTTCCACTTTCTTCACACAGTTATAGTAGCATACCTTGCATGTGGACTACATTCACCCGTACACAAACTTTTGTACACTTTCCACTCATAGCATCTGTGAAAATATTGCATATGTACCTTGCGTTTCACTATCATCATTTGCCACTCTTCACTAATCAATCATTGCCATAATACCCAGCACCTCTAGTTGCATCATCATATCTACAGTTTCAGCATCTTCACAATATATTTTTGGTCTATCTCTCACAGCACCTTGTTACTATCCTGCCCCAGAACTCATCATTCATGCCCTGTCATACATTTTCTGTATCTTGTAATGCCTAAATATCATTAGAGTTCCACCCTGTCATTGCAGGCATTTGTTAAAGAGTTCATTTTTCATGCATTACTCGACATACCAAACACCTGTGCACTCTCAAATGTACCCACAATAGCACATTCTCACAAGCTTTCATTTCCCCTTTGCTTCATTTTTTCATAACATGTTCATGTTATAGCATATCCATAGGCATTGCATCCTCAGCATAAGTCATAAGCTTTAGGTCTTAAATTGTGAAATAGCCACATGCTCTATCTGAATCTTATGGCAGTCACTTCTTGTACATTATGATTTATGTGACACCATTTTTCACATATACATAAGGCATCACATTTTCATTAGTCTAAAGTATATACATGTACATTTTCTACCTAATTTAAAGCATTGTATATTCATTTCACCATTTGAACATGTATTTTCAGGTAGGCCTTTAACTCTAATAGAATATCTCCAATTTTCCTTCATGTTTTGCCTTCTGTTGCCCTATGCTCCTCCTTAAATTAGGAATTTTATCATTGCAAATTGTAGTGGTCAAACATTAATGACAAATTTACATTTCTTGCATTAGCCTAGAATGTATGAGCATGTATATTTTCTAGAAATGCGCGTTTGATATCATTTTTATCATTTGTTTCAAAATTCACAAGTAGGAACACGAGTGACACGTGCACCATTCTAATAAAAGGTGATTAAATCTTAAGTTGACGATTTGCATTAATGGCCATAGTCAAAGTGTTAACAAAACTTATGATTTTCATCTTTTATGGAATAACACTGGATCTTTTTCAAAAATCAACGTATTTTTTCTAAATATTTTTCCTTTATCAGAGTTTAACTTAAAATTAATTCAAAATATATATCAATGGCCATAGTCAGGATATATTGAGAGTTAATTTTATTTTAAAACTCTATAAAGACACCAAAATATGTTTTATTCTTCATTTGAATTTAAATATGATTATTATATAATACATTTTATGACCATAGTCAAAGATGTATTATATCTTCAATCTTATTTTAATTCATTGAAAGAATGAAACATGCTTTTCAAAAACCCAATTTTAAATTCTTTTAATTCATTCATCATTTAGGATAGATTTACATCATATTTTCAAAATTCTTTTTCAAAATCCAAGTGACTTTAAGATATATTTTCAAATGTGTTCTTCATTTCTCAAATCAATCTTCCATTTATATTTCAATTCATCTTTCTATCTCACTTCAAAATTCAAAATTCAATTTCAAAGTCCAATTTGACTTTGAAATTTTGAAATTCTCTTTTTATATTCAAAATTCAAATTCCAAGTTCAATTCAACTTTGGAATTCCAAATTCATTTTCAGGATTCAATTTCAAATTCAATTTAACATTTCAAATCAAATTTCAAAGTTCAATTTAACTTTGAAATTCCTGATTCATCTTCTGATTTCAAATTCAAACTTCAAAATCAAGCCTATTCTTTATCTTCAAAGTGCTATCTAAAGATTGAGTCTTGATTCTCAATTCAAAATCAAGGTTTTGAGATTGATTCTGAATCTCAAAATTCGATTTTTCCTAAATTTTAAATTCAAATCTAGATTTCTAAAATCCAAATCCATTAACAATTCCCATTTGGATTTTTCAAAATCCAATTCCATCTTGGATTCTAGATTTGGAATCCAGTTCTACCTTGGATTCAGATTTCAAAATCCAATTCCATCCTGGATCCCAGACTTCGGATCCAATTCCATTTAGGATTCCAGATTTCGGATTCAACTCCATTTTGGATCCCAGACTTCGGATCCAATCCCATTTAGGATTCCAGATTTCGGATTCAACTCCATTTTGGATTTCAGACTTCAGATCCAATTTCATTTAGGATTCTAGATCTCAGATTCAATTCCATCTTAGATCCCAGACTTTGGATCCAAACTCTATTTTGGATCCCAGACTTCAGATCCAGTTCCATCTTGGATTCCAGATTTCAAAATCCAATTCTATTCCCAATTTCAGATTTCAAAACCAATTCCATTTTCAGATCCCATCTGGATTTCTTAAATCTAATTTTGTTTTCAAATTCCATTTGGATTTCTTAAAATCCAAAATTCCATCCTGACTTCAAACTTTAAATCTGGAATTCAATTCCATTCCATCTCTACTTCAAAATCCAGATTCAAAATTCAAAGTCCATTTTGACTTTGGAACTTCATTTTTTTCTATCTCAGCTTCAAATCCCCCTTTTTCTTTTCATTCTTCTTCAATTCAAGATTTATTTTTTCAACTCTGATTATTTCAAAACTTAGAACTTCAAATATCTTTTCCGATCTATCTCAAAGCTCTAAGTTAGATTCAACTTTCAAAAAAACATTTTCTTTATTCTATTATCATATTTATTTCATAATCACTTGGAAAAACCAAAATTTCCATACTATTTTTTTCTCAAAAGAACATGCATCCTTGCAGTCGCACAAGCAAGATTCTTTGTGCATTTTAGACTTAGAATAAATTCTTAGGTAATATTTTAGCAAAGCAAAGGGAATAAATTTGATCCTTGGTTCAATTATCTCTGGTAAAGGCGTCAGGAACGGTCGAACCTCAGACCGACGAGCGAATCCCGTCTCTCCATTTTCCCGCAAATTTTCAAAACGGAGGTGAGTGATTTTCAAACATTTCTTTGGTCAAATGAGACCTTGCAAAAGAGTTCATCTCTCTTCTCTTTTTCTCTTTTTTATTCCCCTTCAAAAAGGGAATAGAGGCTAGAAAGGCGAAGAGAAGGAAAAGAGGAACGAGAGGAAAAAATTTGCATGATCACAGTTTTGGCGACCGTGATGGGGCTCATCTTCGTCCGGTCGAATTTTTGCCTTTTGCTTTGCTTTGATATTATTTAAGTCTTTATTCTATAAATGCCAGCTTCATTTTCATACAAACCTTAGGAGCCTAGACTTTGTCCTAAGCTGACATAATGCATATAGGATTTAAGTATGGTTTGGTAGGACCATATTGAGGAGATTATTGCATGCTCACTTAGACTTAGGTCTGAAATACAACACTTCTCAATTCTAGGGATTGAATGCAAAACAATGTATGCAAGTGTATGCTTCTCTTCATTTTAAATTCTATCTCTTTTAGGACTTGCATTAGAGCTTTCTGGTTTTATTGCATGATGAACATATTTTCGAAAACATCCCTACCTATATTGTCCCGGTCTTCATGTTGCTGGGCTGTCTCACTGAACCATAGTTCGGGAGAGAGCCTCACAACTGGACCACTTATTTGGGTTAGCGCCCCCTACCACGTACCTAAGGGCCATTGTTCGAGGTATATCGGTAGGTGCTCAAGGATGTTAGGAATCCATTACCTTAGAACCGGAGATATTTTTATGCCACGTACTTCGAGCATCGGCTTGAGTATATCAGCGTACCTTGATTGAAATCAGATGATCTCAACCCTAGATTTAGGATTAAGGTCCGACAAGCCTTTTCAAATATTGCATTTAGAGTCAGCTTTAGGGAGTGTTTTTTGTGCATCCTTGTTTGTATAGCTGTGATTCTGTGATATTTATTTTATCTCCTTATAATTTCTGAAACCTTAGGCATATTATTCAAAATTTCCTCTTTGTTTTCAAAACCCAGGTGTATTTTCTTTTCTTCTTCTGATTTCTTCAATTCTTTGATCCTGCCTGCAATTTTTCAAATTTCAAATCTTTGACATCTATTTTCAAACTCTTCTTTTTCCATGTCTTCCAGTGTGTCTTCTGATTCTATTTCAAAAATTCTTGTTTATCTTTTCATAAACGAAATCTCTTTTATCAAGAGATATCTATTCAAAATAGCATTTTTTTCTTCATATTTTCAGTTGTTTATTCCTCCCCATGGAGTAACAACGCAATTGTCACCAATTCTGTGACGGCTCAATCCCTAGCAATGGGATATCATTTTTCAAATCTATTAACGTGATTCCTTTTCTTGTCAAAATTTTCTCCCAAAATTTCGTCGGTCTGAACCACCTTTTTTTTTCCGCAGAAAGTGTTGATATTTTATCATGGTTCAAACAAGGTCAGAAAAGAGAACATCGCCAAGCAGTATCAGAGAAATGAGTTCCCCGAGACCGGTAAAAAGGCAGGATCAGACAAGCAAAGATGACATTTATTTGGCCATGTACAAAATGTTTCAAAAGATGATGACCAAGATGTTATCGGAGCTACTCGAGTCAAGCACCAGAAAGAAGTTAGCCGAAGAGATGACACCAGTCACATTCTCTAAGAACATTGAAGGCAACAATGGCAGCAGCAGCATGGCAGGACCTAAGCTCAGCAGAAGCAGCAATAACGACAAAAAAAGAGGTTCCTTTAAGCAGAATAACCGACCTTTCCAGTCCAGTCTTCAATAGAAGAAAAAGAATCAGGAAAAGCCAAAGCACAAAGACTGGAGCACTAATCGAGGGTTCGCCCCGCTAGGCCAGAAACTCGAGGATGTTCTGAAATGTCTGCTTGCAAAAGACATGATCCGCTTACCAAAAATCGTCAATCCCTCGATGATCATGGGCAGATTTAAAGGACGATTTTGCAAGTTTCACCAGGCAATGGGGCATGACACGGAGGATTGTTTTGTCCTTAAGAACATTGTCCAAGACTGCGTCGATAAGAAAATTCTGGGAGAAAATAAAACAACAGATCAACCGACTGTCCTAACCAAACCTCTTCAATCCTGCTCCCAAAAGAAAGCAGGTGCTCGAAAGAAGACAAAACTTGAAGATTGGGATCATGACCGCAAATTCACTCCTCTCGATCATCCCCTCGAACAGGTCCTTGAGTACATGTTGGGCAAAGAGATGGTTAAACTTCCAAGAGTTGCTGATCCCCCAGTCACCCTAGGAAAATGGAAGGACAGATTCTGCAAATTCCACCAGGCTATGGGGCACGATATTGAGTGATGCTTTGTCTTCAAAAATATCGTTCAAGACTGTGTTGACAAGAGTTTCACTGTTGAAGAGGAAGATCAGCCACCCGTCCTGGCCTAGCTTTCCCGAACCATGCCAAAGTTTTTCTGCTTTCTCCTTTTTTTTTCAATCACCTTGTAGGGGCCAGTCAACCTAGTCTTTTGTGACCTTTTGGTCAAAGCACTTGTAAATATTTAAGTCTTTGTTATCAGTTTTGCTTATCAATGCAATGTCAATTTTCTTCATATCTTTTATATCAAACACTTCTTTCCTTTGCCACACTGGGGCATTTATTTTTGAAAATTTGTATTTTCATTTCAAAAATCTTCTTCATCAGCTTCTATTAAGCCGCATTAAATTCTTATTCTTTTCAAGATGAGGGACAATCCCGACATCATTCATGAGAGAAATGATATTACCTATGAGGGTTTTTCAAAATCATGAAATTCTGAAAATTTCTGCAAAATCTTCGTCATGATCACTGAAAGTTCAAAACTTTGGTCCAATCTTTTTAAAAATCAACCCTCGTGTTGATCCTCTTTTCCAAAATTGGTTTCGAACCATTGTTCTCAAAAATCAACCCTCGTGTTGATCTTCTTTTCCAAAATTGGTTTCGAACCATTGTCTTCAAAAATCAACCCTCATGTTGATCTCTCTTCAAAAATCAACTCTCATGTTGATTCTTCTTCAAAGATCAGCTCTCGTGGTGATCATTTTTCAAAAATCAACCTCGAAGTTGATCCTCTTCCCAAAAATGATTTTCTCATTTGTTTTTCGAATGAACATTCTCCTCTCACTTTAAAGATCTCACATACAGGCAGAATCAAATAAACTCTTTTCTTTTCTCAATTTTTATCAATTTTCATTAATGTTTTGTCAATCTTTATCAGTCTTATCAATTTTTATTCATCTTTATCAATTTTATCAATTTTATCAATTTTTCATCAATTTTATTAAATCTTTTGGTCAATTCTATTGTTTCTTTTACCCTTTCAGGTTAAGGGATAAACTTGAGGCCTCTTTTCTAATGAGGTACTTCTCTATTCTTTTTTCCACTCAGGTTAAGGGATAAACCTGACCCTCGTTCTCCGAGGTGTTCTCATTTAGAATAAGGGATAATCGACCCCTCATAGGAGCAACAAGGCTACCTGTGAAAATTCTTTTTCAAAACAAAATTTTTCATAAATTTATTCAAATTTTCTCCACTTATAAATTTTATTCATCCCCTCCTTCAGGTTAAGGGATAAACCTGAACCTCGGCCTTCGAGGTATTTCCTTCTTCCCCTTCAGGATAAGGGATAATCTTGAAACCTTGGCAATCATTTATGCTTCAATTTCCAAACATCTTGAGAATGCCAGTCTTCTTTTCAACTCCCAGTTGGAAAATTCAGTGTTCGTACTAATATGCCTAGCGCTCATGCTAGCATCTGGCTGAGTGATCAGTTGGTCCCCCAGGTTCAGTCTTTGCACTAACCATTCATCAAAATTTAAATTGTTAATTCCAATTTCAACCTTTGGGTCATCCAATTCTCAAATTTCAAGCCTTTGGGTTACAACTTTCGTCAATGTCTGTCATTTCAAAGCCTTCGGGTCACAACTCTATCAATGTCAATCATTTTTACCATTTCAAGAATCAAAATCCTGCTTTCGAGCTGGTCGGTCAATCAAATCATGCTTTCGAGCTAGTCAGTCAAACAAAATTCTGCTTTCGAGTTGGTCAGTCAAACAAAATCCTACTTTCAAGCTGGTCGATCAATCAAATCCTGCTTTCGAGCTGGTCGGTCAATCAAATCTTGCTTTTGAGCTGGTCGGTCAAACAAAATCCTACTTTCGAGCTAGTCGACCAATCAAATCCTGCTTTCGAGCTGGTCTGTCAATCAAAATCCAGCTTTCAAGCTGGTCGGTCAATCAAATCCTGCTTTCGAGCTAGTCGGTCAACAAAATCCTGCTTTCAAGCTGGTCGATCAATCAAATCCTGCTTTCAAGCTGGTCAATCAATCAAATCCTGCTTTTGAGCTGGTCAGTTAAACAAAATCCCACTTTCGAGCTAGTCGGTCAATCAAATCCTACTTTCGAGCTGATCGGTCAATCAAAATTCTGCTTTCAAGCTGGTCGGTCAATCAAATCCTGCTTTCGAGTCGGTCGGTCAAACAAAATCCTGCTTTCGAGCTGGTCGGTTGTGAACACCCCAAATTTTTCAAAATGATTATAAATATTTCCCTTTTACCCTTGACCCTCATTTTCTCACAAAATTGAGTCATTTTAAAACAAAAATCCAGTTTATTCCTCGGATCTACTGGAATCAAATCAATTTTCTTATATCTGACTCAATTTTGGATCTGGATTCAGTTAAAATCAAAAGTTGAGCCTTGTTATCCAAATTTTGATCAAAACTTATAAAAATCCAAAAATAAATTTCTGAAAGGCTCAGACAGTCCATCCAGCATTAGTTTGGATCCATTGCCCTTTATTCCTTGATTCAGGATCCAAAACTCAAATACTTTCTCAAAACCTTGGATCTGAACCCATACTTTGAGAAAAATTGAGCCTGAATGCTCAAAAAACATCTTTTTAGATATTTCTTAAAAATACAAAAAAATATAGTTTTAAATCCCTTATTTTCCCTTAGATTTTAGAATTTTTATTTCAAAAACACAAAAAAAAAAATAGAAAACATAACGCAAAGAAAAAAATATAATAAACAAAAATACAAAAAATTGATCAAGTAAACCTCTTTTTTATAAAAATCGTTTTTTAGTAAAAACACCTTTTTAGCAATTTTTTTTTAAGGAACCGTCTCTTTGATTTTTGTTAAAATATCTTAGGTTTTTTTCGAAAAACTTTCTTCTCGAGGCTTCTTTTCTCTTTTATAAAAAGACACAGGGGGAAGGGGGTCGATGTGAACACCCCAAAATTTTCAAAGTTTTGTAAAAATGACCTTTTTGCCTCTGGCTCCATCTTCTGAGAAAATCAAAACTAAAATTCAGTTATTCTTTAGATTTTCTGGATTAAATTCCATACTGATATATTCAAATTCAATTTTGAATTCGAATCCAGTGTTTTAAATCCAAAACCTGAGCCTTGTTGTCCGATTTCCAAATTAAAAATTACAAAAATACCAAAAATGGTTCTCAATGGCTCAGGCAGTTCATCCGGCACTCTGTTGGATCCCCAACTCTGTATTTCTCGATTCAAGGCATTAAATCTCGAATATTTTCTCAAAATTCGGATATGAACCCATTTTCTAAAAAAAAATTCTCAAAATAGCTTTTAATTCTCAGAAAAATTCCCTTTTGCAAATATCTTTGCAAACACATAAAAATTAGTTTTAAATCTTTGTCTTCTCGTAGAACTTTTAGGACTTTATTCTAAAAAATGCAAAAAATGGAAAATAACACAAAGACCAAAAAAAAAATTGGAAAAACTACGAGAAAAACAAATGATTTTGAGCCATTTTGAAGGTAATTTTGCTAAAAACCTCAGGAGCCCCCTCTTTGTAAAATCTTGAAAATCAAAGGGGATCCTCTGCAAAACTTCTTTTTTAGGGTTTTGAAAAACCTTCGTAAGGAAGGAAAGGGCGAAAACCACCCTCTCACTCTCACCTCTTTCACCCCTTTTTGCAGAACCACCGAAAACCTCTTCTTATCAAACCCTCCATCGCGCTCCCGACATCCACCGTTGATGCCTAACAGCCTCCCCTTCTGGAGACTTCTCGTTTTCTTTTAAAAAGGCAACCAGGGGTCCCTTCTCAAGGATCGCTCTTCACCCCCGCATCCCTCTTTCATGAAGCTTTCCCGAGATTTCTTTCCTTCATTTTGAGTTCTGAAGAAAGACCTACAGCCGAGCACTCTTTTCCTCTTCTTCCCCGTTTCTTCCTCCTCTGATCCCCTTTTCCTCTCTATCTTTGCTTACTCGATCGATAAGGGTATACTATCCAACAAGAACAGAATTAAGGAGAAGGGTTTCTCCGATCGAAACCGGCTTCACCCGCAGTGAGTACCCAATCTTCTCTCTCTATTCATTTTCTTGCTAATTTAGACATCGTTTTTCTCTTTTAGTAGAAGCATCGTATGCAATATCGGTTCATCTATAGTGATACCGATTTGCATATTGCAAACAGGAATTTGCCCCATTTGCTGGGCCACATTTTTTCCATTTTTTTGTATTTCCATGATTTCATAAGCATCGTAAGTCATTTTGATTTCCTGCTTTATTCTGGTATTTACCTCGGGTTTTAACTTCTAATTTATACCCAATTTCTTCTTCTTCTCCATTTCTTTTTCTTCTTCACTCTTTCTTTCTCTCTTCTTTCAGCTTCTTCGAACTTTCAAATTACGGCCTATTGCCATAGAACCCCTTTTTATTTGTTGTTATTATCTTTTGTTTTCTAATTTCAGTGGATTCCCCCTTAGTTAGCACCCTAATCTAGTTTCGCATCATAGTAAGCACACATGTTCGATTCTCTTTCCTTTTTTTTTATGGTTTGATCTATGTAAAAAAAAAATATATGCCCTATGCCTTAGTAAGCACACGATCTATCAGATCTTTGAGTTAAATGTTCCTCTGTGTCATCGTGAGTGGGTCATTGGAAACAGTGGGAAGGCTCTAAATCGTCTTCTGTTGGTAATTTACAGCCTTCCTCCGCTTGATTTCCTCTTTCAGCAATTATATATCTCATCATATTCGAGTTAATGCCTTATAGATACCTGATTCATTTAATTGCCTCAATTTTTCAACCTATAGCATATGCATATCTTGTTCTGTATGGAGTTATTTGTCATTTCATTTTGATTTACGGCATATTCATTTTTGTTGTGTATTTTCAATACTTTAAGCACACAGCTTAAGCGTAACTGGGGGTGGAAGACGGTGCCCTGTTATATATTCTATTTGCTTTTATGGAATTGCTATGCCAACTTCTGGGCATTCTCACCATTTTTCACTTGTTCTTCTTTAATGATACACATTGGAAATATTTGTTGAAAACAACATTGTTGTGAGAATTGACAGTGATGGTAGTCATCTTAGGCTGAACTTTCCTTGCATTTAATAAATCATTAGTTGTCTCTGGTCCTCCAATAATGCCCTTTTTTTTTTATGCTGATGGCGCAGTTTCTATGGCTGTCAGAACCAAACTTTGTTGATGCTTTTCTTCTTCTTTTTTTTTAAGTATGAAGATGGGATATACTGACATGTGTGTGGAAGCGATATGTCATATCAATTCGCTAAAAGGCTAGTCCTCACTGTGAAAATACTAATTCACTATTGGGTTATTATGAAAATACATGAGCTAAAAGGTTGATCTCAGGATGTCCATCTTGCCACTGAAAAATCCTGTCTTAACTGGTTAATGAAGTATATGGTCGAGTGAATTGAGGTCGGAAGTATGATTGATTTGAAACCAAACTTCCTAATGTGATTAAATATATATGACTCAGTGGGTTGAAACTCAGATATTCTGTTATTTCAAAGAATGATCATCTCAAATTGATCCCCTGAGAAGATTTGCTGCTAAAACATGAATGTGAGTACTTTGCATCAGAGAAAAGCAATTATCCCTGAATACGTGGGAAGGGGAGGCTATGGCACTTGAGGAATGTAGATGATCACGATCTTCATTTTGGGGCATTGCATTTGCCTGCTGGTAATAAAAAGCTATGATGTGTTATGATTTTTTTTAATTATCTTCATATCTTTGAGGGAAAGTTGTGGTTTTATTTTAATTGAAAGTCTAGGTAAATTTCATATTTTTGCTGCCATTCAATCTTGTCTATATGACGGATTTATTTCTCCATGCTTGAGTGATAGCTTAGTTCATGATAATAATGGTCCTGAAGGTGCTCCATCCTACTGTTTTCATGGTGAAATCGGGTCACTTATTTCTTGCAAGGCGTGGATCAAAGGCTGGCAGCAGAGGACTTCCTTTAGGGTCAAAATCAGATCGTGTGGATCTTTCTGTGTTTATGAATCTCTTCCAGAATTTTGAAGGTGCTGCATACTAATCTGTTATATCACATGATATCAATCTGAACAGTTTTTTTTTTTGTAGGGACTAAGTTGCTATCAAGCTATTGTAAGTAAGTGTAAGTCATTTACTCATTTCTTTACTATTTGGGGGTTATGAACTGCATAATATTCCTTAATCTCTGTATATATATCAGACGAACATGTAGTTACATTGGCTGATAACAATCCTACACCTGTCACCACCCACATCCACTTATATACATTTTTTTTTTCTTTTACTGGCAGCACATTGCCTCATCTACGCATCATCTGATGGGGCCTTACATCTATCTATACATATCTATTTTCCTGCACATATACACACATTCACTATTTCACCTCCAATATTTAGATACATACATGTTTCTCTCAATCTCTGATAAATCTTCAGTTTTGGACTCTCTGTTTATGGTATATGTGTAAGGGTTGATCCTGTGGTTGGCTCGGCATGTGGGGACTCCTGAATCCCATTCTCTGGTGTTCCTCAATCGACCGAAATTTCAAGAGTGAGTTGATATCCAGTTTTGAAAAAATGTGAAGGATGATTTATTCAAGGATCCTCTAAAGATGCATCTGATGAATAATGTTACTGTTTTCCAGTGGGGCAGCAGATGATTGCCATGGAGAAGCATTCATATCTGAACCTTTATAGTAGATTTATAAGGAGCATCATGCATGAATTTTCCTTTCCTCTGAAGTTCTGCATACAAACTTTACAATATTGTTTCTGAATTTGGAGGTAAAATTTGACTGCTAAATATCATATAATCTGGGCGTGTATTAGAGGAGTTCATGTGGAATATTGAATATTGGCATAAAATGTGTTAGATAAACTTTGATAGACTGTAGGTGTAGTTAATATAGTAACGATGGAGTGGGGTTAGTATTAGGCGAAGGGATCAAATCTGTGTAGGGTGTATTGGTATGTGTTGACAGTTAGTCTGTACTGATTAAACTATTAGTCAGTAATAATGTATAGATGTATATTCCCCACATTATACAAAATTAGTTTGCATGCTAGCTATATGTAGATATTAGTTATAATATTATGTTAATTTGCATACACAACTGTGCTGCTAAGGGTTATGTAGCGCTCGGTATTCCTATTAAACTTCATAACAAGTTAGTCCATTGCACTTCTATCCTGTGACATCATCCATGAACTTCCAGCCCAATTAGGCATCAATATGAGCATTCAACCCAACATAGGCATGTGTACTAATTTTTTACTGAGATTTTGTCATTTTCAATTTTAAAGATTGTAATAATTTAGAATATAATGAGAAGTTTATGTTTCTAGCTGAGATAAAATGAATAAGCATACACATATCCTTTGTTTCATTCTTTTCTTTTATCTTTCAAAATCTCACAAATGATAAAACACGAATGGCACGTGCACCATTTTTAAGAGGTAATTGATCCTAAGTTGATGATTTACATCAATGGTCATAGTCAGGATGTAAACAAACCTTAGAATTTTTATCCTTTATAAAATAAGACTGGATCCACACTAGGATCCGTTTCAAAATTCATCATATTTTCCTAAATATTTTCCTCTTTTATCAGAGTTTAGTTTAAAATTAATTCAATACATATATCAATGGCCATAGTCAGGATATATTGAGAGTTAATTTCATTCTAAACTCTATAAAAACACCAAAATATGTTTGATTCTTCACTTGAATTTTAATGTGGTTATTATATAATATCTTCAATGACCATAGTCAGGGATGTATTATATCTTCGACCTCATTCTTAATTCACTTAAAGAATGAAATATGATTTTCAAATTCCAATTTCAAAGTTATTTACATTCATTCATCATTTAGGATAGAATTGTATCATATTTTCAAAATTTTTTTAAAAACCCAAGTGATTTTGAACATCTTTCTTTAAATTCCTATTCCAAATTCCAATTCTATCTCAATTTCAAAGTCCAATTTGACTTTGTAATTTCAAAATTATTTTATATTCAAAATTCGAATTCAATTCAAAATTCAATTTCAAAATTCAATTTCAAAGTTTAATTTAACTTTGAATTTTCTGATTCATTCTCAAAATCAAAATCAAGTTTATCTTCTTACCTTCAAAATTCAAAATAAAAGTTTGAGATTGATTTTGAATCTCAAAACTTGACCTTTCTTAAATTTTAAATTCAATTTGGGTTTCCAAAACCCAGATCCATCTTCAAAAGTCCCATTTGGACTTTCAAAATCCAAATCCAAAGTTAGATCCTAACTTGGACCCAAATCTCCAAATACAATCTCCACTTTAGGGTCTCAGACTTCAGATCCAATCCCCATTTAGGATCCTAGATCCGGAATTCCACCTCATTCTTGGATCCCAAACTTCAGATCCAAAATCCATTCTAGGATCCAGAAACCAACTTCACCTTGGATCTCAGACTTCAGATCCAAATCCATTTTATGATCCAGAACCCAATTCCACTTTGGATCTCAGACTTCAGATCCAAAACCTACTTTAGGATCCAGAACCCAATTCTATCTTTTATCTCAGATTCAGATCCAAAACCCATTTTAGGATCCAGAATCCAATTCCATTTGGATCTCAGATTTCAAATCCAAATTCCATTCCAAATTTCGGATCCAATTCCACCTTGGATCTCAGATTATAGATCCAAAAACTCCATTTTAAATTAAGAATCCAATTTCATCTTGGATCTCAGATTTCAGATCTAATTCCCGTTTAGGATTCTAAATCCAGAATTCAATTTTTAGATCTCAACTCTATTTAGAATCCAGACTTTGGATTCAAATTCCATCTTGAATTCCAACTTTCAAATCAATCCCATTTATCAATTCTATTTCCCAAATCTCCTACTGATTTTAAACTTCAAAGCCAGAATTCAGCTCCATTTCAGACATTCATCCAGGTTCAAAATTCTAAATCAAAGTCCATTTATGACTTTGAAATTTTCTTCCCTCTCCTTTTATCTCAACTTCAAAATCATTTTTTTCAAAAGTTCAGATTTATTTTCCCCAAAGCTTTGATTATTCCAAAAACTTAGAACTTTAAAATCTCAAGTTCTAAGTTAAAAATCATTTCTTCACTTTATTTTATCAGAAACACTGGGAGATTTCCAAAATCATTTTGAAAGAGCATATATCTTTACATTGCACAAGCATGATTCTTTGTACATTTAGACTTAGGATAAATTCTTAGATAATTTCTTAGCAAAGCAAAAGGCATAAACTCGACCCTTGGTTCGATTACCCCTGGTAAAGGCGCCAGGAACGGTCGAACCTCGTACCGACGAGCGAATCCCGTCTCCCAGTTTTCCCGCAAATATTTCAAAACGGAGGCAAGTTATTTTCTTAAATATCTTCAAAATTAAGGTCAAGTGAGACCCCTTAAAAGAGTTCCTCTTCTCTTCTTTTCTTTTCTGTCTTTTATTTTCTCCCTTCAAAAATGAAGAAATAGGGATTAGAAAGGAAAAGAGAAGGAAGAGAGAGAAACCACAAGAGAGGAAAAATTTTGCGATGATCATAGTTTTGGCGACCAAGATGGGACCCGTCTTCGTCCGGTCGAATTTAATGCCTTTTCCTTTTACTTTGATATTATCTAAGTCTTTATTTTATGAATGTCAGCCACATTTCCATGCAAACCTTAGGAGCCTAGACTCTGTCCTAAGCTGACATCATTACATATAGGATCTAAGTATGGTTTGGTAGGACAATATTGAGGAGATTATTCCATGCTCACATTAGACTTAGGTCTAAAATACAACTCTCCTCAACTCTAGGGATTGAATGCAAAACAATGTATGCAAGTGTATGCTTCTTTTCATTTAAATCTATCTCTTTAGGACTTGCATTAGAGACGTCTGATTTTATTGCATGCTGAACATGTTTTCGAAAACATCCCTTACCTATATTGTCCCGGTCTTCACGTTGCTGGGCTGTCTCACTGAACCATAGTTCGGGAGAGAGCCTCACAACTGGGCCACTTATTTGGGTTTGCGCCCCCCTACCACGTACCTAAGGGCCATAGTCCGAGGTATATCGGTAGGTGCTCAAGGATGCCGAGAAACCATTATCTTAGAACCGGAGGAATATTTCTATGCCACGTACTTCGAGCTTCGGCTTGAGTATATCGACGTATCTTGATTGAAATCAGATGATCTAAACCCTAGAGTTAGGATTAAGGTCCTATCAGCCATTTCAAAATATTGCATTTAGAGTCAGCTTTAGGGAATGCTGCTTGTGCATCATTGTTTGTACATCTGTGATTGTATGATATTTTAGATATATTTTTCTAAAACCCTGGGTATATATTATTCAAAGTTTTCTCTTCGCTTTTAGAACCCAGGTGTATTTTTCTTTTCTTCTCCTAATTTCTTCTAATTCTTTGATCCTGCCTGCAAATTCTTCAAATCTTAAAACTTTGCCATCTACTTTCGAAATTCTTTTTCTCTGATATATTCCTTACCTTCTTTTTCAACAAAATATCTTTTGTCAGGAGATGTCCTTTTCAAAATTAATCTTTGTTCATATTTTACTTGTTCATCCTTTTTTAGAAAAACAATGCGATTGTCGCAAATTTTGGTGACAACCCGATCCCTCGTAATGGGATATTTTCATTTTCAGATTATGATTTCTTCTTTTATTAAAATTTCTTCCTAGATCTTTTCTAAAAACCCCCATTTTTGCCCTTCAGAGGGAGCATTGGCATCGTCAGTTGATTTGAGCAAGAGATCAAAGATTGCACTGCTCTAACATCCTAGTTATAAGCAGAAAGTAAGGAATGGATTCCCAAAAGTCTGTCATAGAAGGAGTTCAGGACAACAAGAGTGAGATTGATCCCGTGATATATCAATTATTCAAAAAGATGATGGTTGAGATATTATCTGAGCAAGCTGAAGCCAGTTGCGGAAAAGCTCCCTTTGAAGGAAAGGCACCTATCACCTTTCCCATGAATAAACGCAGCAATATCAATGCAGAAAACTCTAAAGCCAGCAGGGGCAACTACCAAGGCAACCAGAGCAGCAACTTGGGAGAGTATAAAGGCCAGATTGGCAAACGTTGCGAAAGCAGTGATAGACTTCTTCAATACAGTCTTCAACAAAAGGGCAAGAAGCAAGAAAGACCAAAGCATAAGGATTGGAGCAGGGATCGAGACTTCACTTCTTTAGATGAGTCGCTCGACAAAATCCTCGAATACATGTCGTCTAGCGAATTAGTCAAGCTCCCAAAGGCCGCTAGCCCTTCCACAACCATGGGAAAATATATAGACCAATTCTGCAGGTTCCATAAGGCAACGGGGCATGACACTGAGCATTACTTTGTCTTCAAGAATATAGTTCAAGACTGCCTTGATAAGAATCTCTTTGTCAAAAACGAAGAAGAAAAGCATCCAGATTTCCTAACCATGCAAACCCAGTGTAGCTCCCAGAAAGAGGTCAGCACTCAATGGAAATTCAGCAAGCCAAAGAAAACAAAACACGATGGTTGGGATCGGGATCGCGAGCTTACCCCTCTAGGTCAGCCAATCGAAGAAGTGCTACAATACCTGCTTGCAAAAGACATGATCAAACTCCCAAAGCAGGATGATCCCTCTGTCACCAAGGGGAAATGGAAAAATCATTTCTGCAAGTTTCATCGAGCGAGGGGGCATGACATGGAGCGCTGCTTCGTCCTCAAAAATATTGTGCAAGACAACATTGACAAAGAGCTTCTGGTGCCAGAGGAAGGAGAGGAGCAGCCTGCAGTTCAAACCGAACCTTTTCCAAACCACTCAGAGAATTGAGAATGCCACAAGTTGTTCGCTTTCATCCCTTTTTTTGTCAGTCACTTTATAGGGGCAAGTTAGCCCAGTCTTTTGTGACCTTTTGGTTAAAATACTTGTAAATATTCAGTTTCGTTTTTGCTAATCAATGAAATGTCAATTTTCTTTATATATTTGATATTCAATACTTCCTTCTTTTTTCTATACTGGGGCTTTAAATTCCTTTTCTTTTTTTCAAAATGCTGGACAATCCTGACATCATTCATGAGGGAAATGATATTACCTATGAGGGTCTTTCAAAAATCATGAAAAATTTTCATATTTTAGTCCAACATTTTTCAAAGATCAATCATCGTATTGATCATCTTTTCCAAAAAATAAGTTTTCAACCATTATGTTCAAGGATCAACCCTTGTGTTGATCATATTTTTCAAAATTGGTTTTTTTTTTAAGCCATCACATTCAAATATCAACCCTTGTGTTGATCATATTTTCTAAAAATTTGGTTTTCAAACCATTGCATTTCAAAGATCAAGCCATGTGTTGATCCTATTGATTTCGAATCATTGCATTCAAAGATCAACCCTCGTGTTGATCATATTTCCTAAAAATTGATTTCGAATCATTGCATTCAAAGATCAACCCTTGTGTTGATCATATTTTCTAAAAATGGATTTTCAAATCATGGCATTCGAAGATCAACCCTTGTGTTGATCATATTTTCTAAAAATTGATTTTGAATCATGGCATTCGATGATCAACCCTCGTGTTGATCATATTTTCTAAAAATTGATTTCAAACCATGGCATTTAAAGATCAACCCTCATGCTGATCATATTTTCTAAAAATTGATTTCGAATCATTGCATTCAAAGATCAACCCTTGTGTTGATCATATTTTCTAAAAATTGATTTTCGAATCATGGCATTCGAAGACCAACCCTCGTGTTGATCATATTTTCTAAAAAAATTGATTTCGAATTATGGCATTCAAAAATCAACCCTCGTGTTGATCATATTTTTCTAAAAATTGATTTCGAACCAGGGTATTCAAAGATCAGCCCTCGTGTCGATCATATTTTCCAAAAATTAGGTTTTCAAATCATTGCTTCAAAAAATTAAACCTCATGATGATCTCTCGTGAATGATCCCCTTTTAAAGATCAGCTCTCACACTTAATCCTCTTTCCAAAAAAATGAATTTTCTCACATTCTTTAAAGATCCCACATGCAGGCAGGATCAAACTCTTTTTCTTAAAACTTTTATCAATTTTTTGCTTATCAAATCCTCTTTCAATCTCATCAGTTTTATTCATCTTTATCGAATTTGGTTAAATTTTATTTATTTATTCTTATTTCAAAAATTTCCCTTTCAGGTTAAGGGATATACCTGATGCCTCCTTCCCATGAGGTATTTACTTTTCCTTCTTTGCCCCCCTTCAGGTTAAGGGATAAACCTGAAACCTCATCCTACGAGGTCTTTCTTGCTTCAGGATAAGGGATAGTCCTGAATGTCTTTCTTCCACTTTTAAAGCTTCATTAATCTCTGCCAAATCTTTTTCTTTATCCAATTTTATCAATTTTATTTTTTTTATCAAATTTTGTCGATTCTTTATCAAACCTTTCATTAATTTTTTGGCCAAAATTTTATTCATTTCTCATTCAGGATAAGGGATAATCCTGAAACCCTTCATAAGAGCAACAATGCTACCTGTGAGAATTCCGTTACAAAGATAATTCCCATAAAGTTTCCTTGATTCTTCTCTTTTGTCAATTATTCCATCAATTTCTATCTCCCCTCCTTGGTTCTTTTCAAATTTTATTTCCTCTAAAGTCAAGATAAGGGGGTAGTCAAATCACATGCAAATAAATTTAGTCCCCGAAATGGTCATTCTCAATCTTAGATCCAGTCCTCGCACTGGCAAATTTTCAAAAAACTTAATCTTAATTAAAAACTTTCTGTCAAAAACCCGAGTTTCGACTCGGGCTTCTCCTTTTTTGGATCCAATGCTCGTGTTGGAAACCAATCATTTCTTTAGAAATTCCAGTTTTCAAAACTCGGGTTTCTCTTTTATCTTTTATTTTCTGAAGATCCGAGTCCCAGCTCGGGTTTTTCCTCTATTATTTTCATTTGAAGTTCTAAGTTCCGACTAGGACTTCCTTTTTAATCTAATGCTCGTGTTGGAAACTAATCATTTCTTTAGAAATTCAAGTTTTCAAAACTCAGGTTTCTCTTTTATCTTTTATTTTCTGAAGATCTGAGTCCCAGCTCGGGTTTTTCCTCTATTATTTTCATTTGAAGTTCTAAGTTTCGACTAGGACTTCCTTTTGAATCCAATGCTCGTGTTGGAAACCAATCATTTCTTTAGAAATTCGAGTTTTCAAAACTCGGGTTTCTCTTTTATCTTCTGAAGATCCGAGTCCCAGCTCGGGTTTTTCCTCTATTATTATCATTTGAAGTTTTAAGTTTCGACTAGGACTTCTTTTTTAATACAATGCTCGTGTTGGAAACCAATCATTTCTTTAGAAATTCGAGTTTTCAAAACTCGGGTTTCTCTTTTATCTTTTATTTTCTGAAGATCCGAGTCCCAGCTCGGGTTTTTCCTCTATTATTTTCATTTGAAGTTCCGAGTTCCGACTAGGACTTCCTTTTGGATCCAATGCTCACGTTGGGACCAATTGATTGTGTCGAGAATTCGAGTTTTCCAAACTCAAATTTTTTCTCTTATCTTTTATCTTGAACATTCGGGTTCCGACTCGGGTTCTCTCCTTTTATTTCATCTTCCTTTTTTAGATACACGAGTCCCGACTTGGACTCTCTTCTTTTTTCAAAAACTCCAACTGCTAGACGGGACCTTCTTTCAAAATTTTAGCCTTCCGGCTAATCCATTTCAAAATTAAAAATTCAGGTTTATTCTCTTTAAAAATCCTTCTATACCCTTTCAGGATAAGGGATAAACCTGATGCCTCCTGCTAACGAGGTATTTCTTTCCTTTCCCCTTCAGGTTAAGGGATAAACCTGATGCCTCCTGCTAACGAGGTATTTCTTTCCTTTTTTTCCCGTTTAGGATGAGGGGCTAAGTCCTGAAAGCCGACCACATGCAATTAAAATATGATGGTCCATTAACTTTCACCAAGGATCCTTGATTCCTCAATTCTTTTTGGAAATCTAGCTCTCTTCAAAATCCGGTCCTCGCATCGGTAACCTTCTAAAAATTCAGTGTTCTGATCAAATTCTTTCCTTTTACAAAAATCAAGTTCCGACTTAAATCTGATATATTTCCAAAAGATCCAGCATCTCGCTGGTCATGTATTTTCCAAAGGATCCAACTTTCGTTGGTCACGTATTTTCAAAAGATCCAGCTTTTGCTGGTCATGTATTTCAAATGTTCCAACTTCTGCTGGTCATGTATTTCAAAGGTTCCAGCTTTTGCTGGTCATGTATTTTCAAAATCAAAGATTCAACTCAAGGTCTCATCAAAATCTATATTGAGCGATTATCTCACAAATAATTCGTGAAAACTTTGCCAATTTGTTAAAAGCGTTTGTTGATTCTAAAAATCTGACTACACAAAAGAAATTCCTCAGATTACCTCTAGTACTTCTTTACAAAAAGGTGAAACTTTTTTGCGAAAAAGAGGTAAAATTCATTTTTTTTTTCTGATGATCAACCAAAAGGATGTAAGAGATGTCCTCGATATGATCAGTGAAAGAAATCTTCAATAATGTTGAAAAGCCAGAAGCGAATTGATATTGATCATGGTTATTTCGTATGTTTTAAGACGGCTTTCTGGCAATCAGGCTGTGGAAATATCTTGAGCTATAAAAAGAATCCACTCAAACCATGTCTTCATATTCATTTTAAAGTTGCAATCAAATATCTGCAAAAGGGATCTCTCAACTGTCGTCGAGATGAAGACGAATAGGCGAGCTAGATCCCCGGGGCCAAAGAAGATTTGGATCATCTCCGAAATGAAAGAGTTTGTGAAGGATCCTTCCAAGGAAAGTTCAAATCACCGTTGAGATGAAGGCGAGAGTGATGAACCTACCGACAAACCCTAAAAGATATTTGATTTCTGCTATCATCTAAAGACCTTTTGAGCCTATATAATTCCTGAGATAAAAGAAGGATCGGAACATCTCCAAGATGAAGAAGTTTGTGACGTACTCTTCCCTGAAAAAAGAGAGAAAAGTCAAGACATATCCAAAATGAAGGATGATGTAAAAGCCCGGAAATCCCAATGATTCAAAAAGAGTGCAAAAGGATCATCATGGGAAAACACCCAGATATCAAACTGCCAAAGTTTCCAAAAGTCATCTTTTCTCATGTAAAATCCTTTTATCAATATCTCTTCATTACTTGCTTTTATGAAATTAAAAATATTTCTTCTCTTCTCATATCAGGAAAATGGATAGCTTCTTTGAAGAAAATCATCAGCGCTAAAATTTTGAATTTGACTCTTAGAACTGAGGAGTTAACCTCATTGGAGGAAATACTCTAGGTAAAAGAGGGAATATCTTTGCACATACGTGCACATTTTCAAGCGTTTGAATCAGCTATAATTTTATCTTATTGGCAAAATTTTCTAGCTATTCCAAGAATGAAATAAACATTCAATATTCATTTTGATTTAACCTAGCGTTGTTTATATCTTCCAGAACAGTTGCCTCATTTAGTTGAAGTGTCTCTTCCCATCCCATCACGGTTTTCTCCAATTGAGAAATCCGTATGGTAGATTTCTCTACTCAGGTTAAGGGTCAAACCTGAACCCTCTGCGAGAGGTCATAGATTTCAAAAGCTATTTCAGTCTCAGCAATGAGACGCCCCATTTCTTCCCCTTTTCAAAAGCTTTAGGGAACCCTATTTAATTTCCTCCTTTCGCAAAAACCCCTTTTCGGATTTGTTCATCCAAATTTCAAAGGTCCCATTATGGTTTCTCCATTTAAGAAATCCGTATGGTGAATTTCCCCACTCAGGTTAAGGGTCAAACCTGAACCTTCTGCAAGAGGTCATAGATTTCAAAAGCTATTTCAGTCTCAGCAATGAGATGCCCAATTTCTTCCCCTTTTCAAAAGCTTTAGGGAACCCTATTTTCCTCCTTTCGCAGAAACCCCTTTCAGATTTGTTCGTCCAAACTTCGAAGGTCCCATTATGGTTTCTCCATTTGAGAAATCCATATGGTGGATTTTCCCCACTCAGGTTAAGGGTCAAACCTAAACCCTCTGCGAGAGGTCATAGATTTCAAAAGCTATTTCAGTCTCAGCAATGAGACGCCCCATTTCTTCCCCTTTTCAAAAGCTTTAGGGAACCCTATTTTCCTCCTTTCGCAAAACCTCTTTCGGATTTGTTTGTCCAAATTCTGAAGGTCCCATCATGCTTTCTCCATTTTAAGAAATCTGTATGGTAGATTTCCCCACTCAGGTTAAGGGTCAAACCTGAACCTTCTGCGAGAGGTCATAGATTTTAAAAGCTATTTCAGTCTCAGCAATGAGACGCCCAATTTCTTCTCCTTTTCAAAAGCTTTAGGGAGCCTTATTTTCCTCCTTTCGCAAAAACCCCTTTCGGATTTGTTCGTCCAAACTCCGAAGGTCCCATTATGGTGTCTCCATTTGAGAAATCCGTACGGTGGATTTTTCCAACTTAGGTTAAGGGTCAAACCTGAACCCTCTGTGAGAGGTCATTCATTTCAAAAGCTATTTCAGTCTCAGCAATGAGACATCCAATTTCTTCCCATTTTCAAAAGCTTTAGGGAACACTATTTTCATTCTTTCGAATTTTTTTGTCCAAATTCTGAAGGTCCCATCATGGTTTCTCCATTTGAGAAACCCATATGGTAGATTTCCTATTCAGGTTATGAGTTAACTTGGAACATCGCTTCGCGAGGTATCTTCTTTGCAGGTTTGGGTTAAACCTGAGTCTCGTTCCAACGAGATCCCTCATTTTGACGAGATGTTTTTCTTCTAGCCCCATCATGGCTCTTCCCATCAAGGAACCCATGTTTCATATATCCATCCAAGAAAGGATCATACTCGAGTTTCATTTCACGAGGCATTTTTCAAAAATGTCCCATCAAGGTCCTCATGTATTCCTTTCCTCATTCCATTCATTTTGATATATCTTCGTCCCATCCAGGTTAAAGGCTAAACCTGAATTATTCCAAAAGCGTATCTTGTCTCACCCATGAAACTTGATCAAAATTTTTATTTCCACCATCTTTGAGATTTTCACCCAAAGTCCCCTCACGATTTTCTCATTTCTAATTATTCAGTCATATCATTTTTTGAAGACTTTGTCTCCCCAAAACCATTCAGGATAAGGTTTTTAAGCCTGAGAAGTCATATTTTCAAATTAATTCTTCCACACCCAGTTCAAATCTGATGACTGGGGCATTTTTCAAAATTTGGAGTGTTATCTTTCCCACTAAGCTCGGCTTTTAACAGGCTTAGTAGCAAAGAGGGGCATCTGTGAACACCCCAAATTTTTCAAAGTTTTATAAAAATGACCTTTTTGCCCCTGGCTCCATCTTCTGAGAAAATCAAAACTAAAATTCAGTTATTCTTCAGATTTTTTGGTTTAAATTCAATACTGATATATTCAAATTCAATTCTGAATCTGAATCCAGTGTTTTAAATCCAAAACCTGAGCCTCGTTGTCCGATTTCCAAATTAAAAATTACAAAAATACCAAAAATGGTTCTGAATGGCTCGGGCAGTTCATCCGGCACTCTGTTGGATCCCCAACTCTGTATTTCTCGATTCAAGGCTTTAAACCTCGAATATTTTCTCAAAATCTGGATATAAACCCATTTTCTGAAAAAAAAATTTCAAAATAGCTTTTAATTCTCAGAAAAATTTCCTTTTGTAAATATCTTTGCAAAAACACAAAAATTAGTTTTAAATCTTTGTCTTCTCGTAAAACTTTTAGGACTTTATTCTAAAAAATGCAAAAAATGGAAAATAACACAAAGACCAAAAAAAAAAAATGGAAAACTACGAGAAAAACAAATGATTTTGAGCCATTTTGAAGGTAATTTTGCTAAAAACCTCAGGAGCCCCCTCTTTGTAAAATCTTGAAAATCAAAGGGGATCCTCTGCAAAACTTCTTTTTTAGGGTTTTGAAAAACCTTCGTAAGGAAGGAAAGGGCGAAAACCACCCTCTCACTCTCACCTCTTTCACCCCTTTTTGCAGAACCACCGAAAACCTCTTCTTATCAAACCCTCCATCGCGCTCCCGACATCCACCGTTGATGCCTAACAGCCTCCCCTTCTGGAGACTTCTCGTTTTCTTTTAAAAAGGCAACCAGGGGTCCCTTCTCAAGGATCGCTCTTCACCCCCGCATCCCTCTTTCATGAAGCTTTCCCGAGATTTCTTTCCTTCATTTTGAGTTCTGAAGAAAGACCTACAGCCGAGCACTCTTTCCCTCTTCTTCCCCGTTTCTTCCTCCTCTGATCCCCTTTTCCTCTCTATCTTTGCTTACTCGATCGATAAGGGTATACTATCCAACAAGAACAGAATTAAGGAGAAGGGTTTCTCCGATCGAAACCGGCTTCACCCGCAGTGAGTACCCAATCTTCTCTCTCTATTCATTTTCTTGCTAATTTAGACATCGTTTTTCTCTTTTAGTAGAAGCATCGTATGCAATATCGGTTCATCTATAGTGATACCGATTTGCATATTGCAAACAGGAATTTGCCCCATTTGTTGGGCCACATTTTTTCCATTTTTTTGTATTTCCATGATTTCATAAGCATCGTAAGTCATTTTGATTTCCTGCTTTATTCTGGTATTTACCTCGGGTTTTAACTTCTAATTTATACCCGATTTCTTCTTCTTCTCCTTTTCTTTTTCTTCTTCTCTCTTTCTTTCTCTCTTCTTTCAGCTTCTTTGAACCTTCAAATTATGGCCTATTGCCATAGAACCCCTTTTTAGTTGTTGTTATTATCTTTTGTTTTCTAATTTGGGTGGATTTCCCCTTAGTTAGCACCCTAATCTAGTTTTGCATCATAGTAAGCACACATGTTCGATTCTCTTTCCTTTTTTTTTATGGTTTGATCTATGTAAAAAAAAAATGTACGCCCTATGCCTTAGTAAGCACACGATCTGTAAGACCCGCAATTTTTCAGATAACTCTGAATAAATTCCTGAGGCATTTTTCCAGTGAAAAATATCGTTTTTACCGTAAAGCGAATCGAACTGATTCCTGCGATCCAAATATACTTAGGATATTCGTATCTTCACGAATATATGCTCAAACGCTCTAGAGGTCATAACTTCCTATCTGAACAAAATCAAAGGATTCCTGCGAGCCAACTTTCTTAGTGGCATCAATACGAAGATAATGGCGTACTCAGAATTTTTCGGAAAAAATCGCCGAAAACCCGAAATTCTTGCGGGACCCACGAAAATATTGGTGGGACCCACTGAAATATTTCTCAGAAAATATTCTAGAATATTCTAGAATATTCCAGCGCCTTCCAGCATGTTCCAGCACCTTCCATGGAAGGGATTCTCAGAAAGCCCAAGGGCAAAATGGAAATTCTGAAACTTGGGGCTCAAGTTTCAGAATCTATAAATAGAGGAGCCCCCCTCCTTTGAAAAATCGTCTAGCCCTCTCTCTCTCCTCCTTTTCCAAACCTCCCCTACCTAGCCTAGCCCACCTGAGCCCACCTGACCTGGTCTGAGCCTGCCTGACTTAGCCTGAGCCTGCCTGACCTGGTCCTAACCCACCTGACCTAGGTCTGAACCCACCTGACCTAGCTCAAACCCAGTTGACTTGACTTGAACCTAGTTGGGTTTGAAGTCAAAATCCTTTTTGGTCCAGCTTTTGGTTTGGATTTCTGAACCCAGACTTAGCCTACTTGAGCTGAGTTCGAATCTGCTGAACCCAATTGACTTGGATCGAACTCTGTTTGGTTCAAACCACTTAGGTTGAGTAGCTTGACCTGCTCTACCTCTTTCTCAACTAAGTCAGCTTCATCTGACTTAGTCTGACCTCTCGAAGGAAGGCTCGAAGCCAAAGAAGCAACCCGGAGCCGTTTCTTCCTCGATTTGAAGTAAGTTCGCTTCGTTGATCCATCTCTCTCAAGTATTTGATTGTTTGTATATAGAATATACTTTTTGAAGTAGTATCTTGCTTTAGTTCTTGGTTGAGCCCTCTAGGACGCTTCGGTGTTCACGCGCTCGCCTCGTAACTATCGTCGGATATATATGTTCGAATGCGTAGTATATGCGTTCTTCAAAAATAGTATCTCACTCTAGTTCTTGGTTGAGCCCTCTAGGACACTTCGGTGTTCACTCGCTCGCCTCGTAACTATCGTTGGATACAGATCTAGGTGT